>NC_048893.1:200945594-201040879 GCF_011077185.1 Oxyura jamaicensis
TAAAATAAAATAAAATAAAATAAAATAAAATAAAATAAAATAAAATAAAATCTCCCTTGATTTTCTTCTTGTTATTTTATTTAATTTTTTTTTCCACCTTTGGCAGGAAAAGGGTGACCATTTAACAAAATCAAATTCACAAAGTTAAAAGCAAAACTATGGTATCATTTCAGGAGAATTATTTCTGTACAATTACATGCTGTGCAGCCATTTGTGAAAGTGTAAAGTCAGCTTAGAGCAGAGAAATTGATATGTCACCATCATTGATAGTGGCCTAATAGAAGGCATAGGACAAAACTCAGATTTATGTAAATGTTACCATTATCCTCTCAGCTGCAAAGTGAAACTTGCACAACTATTTTTACTTTTATTTTTACTTTGTTTTTTAAATAATATTTATTTTATTTTTTGCTGGGCAAAATATGGTCTCGTATGCTCTAGAAAGTCCAGTGTAGGAATGGCAAAAATTAGGTGGCATCTTCAAAAAGGTTACCTATAGATTATTCAACTCATAAAAAACTGTAAATTGACAGAGTACACACAAAACCGATTCTTTCATGCTATCTCAGTAAATTTAATATCAAAGCAATTAGATTGCAGATTACTCCTTTTGTTAATTTCTTCAGTGGTAAAATGATTAATTTATGCCTCCCCAATGACATCCAGTTTATCTCTCCAGGATCCTTTAACTTCTTTTTTCACCTTGAAGAGTATATTACTTTGTCAATGGTATAGTAAAAAAAAAAAAAAAAAAAAAAAAAAAAAAAAAAAAGGAAATATATGGCAGAGCTGATGCTATACACATCATAACTATGTCTATAAAAATGTACAGTATTCCACAATTCCTTTTAGCAATCAGTACCCTGACAACATTGTTCTCCAGAGGGGCAAAGCTTGCCCCAGTGTGAAGCAGCAGAGTAAGGTCTGAAAGTTACTTATGTTCCTACTTCATGACACTCACTTTCTATATTAGTCTTACCACACGAGTATTCTCTTTTATAGAAAGAATAATAAAGATACAGCTAATGAAATCTTAGCACTTTTGTCTATGAACTTAGTTTAAAGCTGTTCTGCAGAAAATGGTTTATCCAGTTGTCCATCCAAGCCCAAGGCAAGAAAAAACTATTATGTTATTCTTAACAGCTGTTTGCCTAATTCTTTAAAACCTCCAGTGATGCAGATTTTGCTACTTCTATTAACATTCCTTAGCTAGTCTACCTGAAGTGTTTTCCTAAGGCCCAGTCTAAATATCCCTTGATGAATACAAAGCTTATTCTTGTCTTGGATAATAGCATAGGGAATATGGTTATTAAACATGAAAATGCCAGTACAAAGCTTGAAGGAACTGTAGATGTTTTAACCAATTTTGTACAATTTACTAATTTCCATTTTTCATCTTATCTGAAAATGGTTGTCATGTCCGTCTGCAGTTTCTCTTCTCCTAAGCTAAACTCCTGGTAAAAAATTGTAATTTGATGATAAATTTAATAACTGTACTCTCTTGTCTGTCATCCAAGACAATAAAAATATTGATGAAAAATACTGAAAAATAAAACAAACAAAAAATATATACCATATTGCTCTACCTTGCTGTTGATAACATAGTGTGAAACAGTTTCTACACTGCAAAATGATAGTTTAGATAACACCTATATGTAGGTCTTGATTTGCCATTGTTACTTAATTTGAGACAGTCATTATCAGCTTGCTGTCCATCAGCAGCTGGCCTATAGAATGACAAAAGTCTTCCATAAAGTCCAAAAAAATACTGCTTTGGGCAGGTAGTAAATATTCCTAACAGCTATAAGATTTATTTTGATTTAGGTCAAGGAATAAAAGATAAAGTCAGTTTCAAATCTTTCTAACTACTTTAATTAACACTACCTCTTCACACAAATCTGATACAGACATACTGATCTTGAGCTGGAATGTCTATATGCAGAGGTGATACAACTGATCATCACTAAAAGTGAGATTTATATAAGCCATATGCAACTGTTACTGAGTAGGTGGCATTAATTTGTCAGAAACTTTTGAAATGTCCTTTTAAAAGCCAATCAAATATCCTTTTGATATGTCCATTTAATTAGAAGCTGAAAAATTGATCTTTATACCGTTGTCAGGAGCAGATTGCATGCAGGGATTGAAATACATTTGATTGGCTGCTCAATGTGTAGCTTCACTTCAAGCAACAATTCTAGAGCACAGATAATTGGTGCCCTGCAGCTTTCCCCACTGAAAATCAATTGAATTTCCATTACATTTCAATTGTCTTGCAGTGGGAAACCTACAGGGTTTCATTGGTTCGTGTTTTTTTATTACCTTCTGTACTAGAGAATAAAAGTTTTTAATGCTTTTCCCTAGGTAATCTACTAGCAACACAAGAAAATAATCAATTCAAACAATCTGCTCTCCATGGAACTCCCTTCCCAAAAGGGCAAGTAATCTCCTCCTATATTGTACTAATTTTCTCATACTACCAAACCTCGAATCAGCCACCATGGTCTGCAGTTATTTTTGCAATTGCTCTTCAACTCCTACTTCATCTGTAAATATTTTCACAGAATTACAGAATGGTTAAGATTGGAAGAAACTCTGGAGGTTACCTTGTCCAAATCCTCTGGTCAAGCAGGGACATCCAGCACCACATCCAGATGGCTTTTGAAAATCCCCAAGGAGGAGACTCTACAAACTCTCTGGACAACCAGTGCCAGTGGTCCATTATCCGTACAGTAAAGAAGTGCTTTGTGATGTTCAGAGGGAATCTCCTGGAATCACTTGTCCTGGCACTGGGCACCACTGGGCACCATGCTCTGTCCCCTTTGTACCCACCTTTCCAGTATATACTTGGATAAAATGCTCCCCAGCCTCCTTTTCTGCAGGCTGAACATTTACAGATGCCTCTGACTCTCTTCACAGGAGAGACGCTCCACTCCCTTGATCATCTTTGTGGCACTTCACTGGACTCTCTCCAGTATGCCCAGGCCTCTTTTGAACTGGTGGACCCAGAACTGGTCCCAGCACTCCAGATGCAGCCTCACCAGTGCTGAGCAGAGGGGAAGGATCACCTTCCTCAGCCTTCTGGCCAAGCAGACCAGAATACCATTTACCTTCTTAACAGATCTCCCAGGCCCTTTTCTGAGAGCTGCTGCCCAGCCAGGTGGCCCCCAGCATGTCCTGGTTCATGGGGCTTTTCCTCCCAGGTACAGGACCCTGCACTTCTTGTTGAACCTCATGATGGTCTTATTGGCCCCATTTTTCCAGCCAGTCTAGGTCCCTCTGGATGGCAGCATGACCCTCTGGTGAACTGGCCACTTCTCACAGTTTTGTGTCATCTGCAGATATTGAGGGTGCACTCTATCCCATCACCTGGACTATTAATGAAGATGTTATATATGACTGGACCCTGGGCTACTCTGCTCATTACTGGTCTCCACCAAGACTTTGTGCCACTGACCACTACCTTGTGGACCAAGCTGTTCAGCCAGCTTTTGATCCACATCATATCCAGCCCATACATCAACAGTTTCCATATGGGAGCCCTGTCCTTTCTTTAATGCCAACTCATAAACTTTAGGTCAACCCCAAGCAGAGCTCCATGCACTTCTCATGGTTTTGGCTTGGAAATAAATAAATAAATAAACAAAATAAATAAATAAATAAATAAATAAATAAATAAATAAATAAATAAATAAATCTTTATAGAAGCTCAAGTGATGCTGTATTTTGGATTTTTGATAAAAATAGTGGTGATAGCACACCGATGTTTACCTGTCACAGAGCAGTACTCACACAGAACCAAGGACTTTCAGCTTCTATTGCTGCCACCAGTGAGGTACCTGAGGGTGCACAAGGAGCTGGGAGGGGACACAGCAAGGAGCTGACCTACACTGGACAAAAAGATGTCCCATACTGTGTGGTGTCATGCTGAACAATAAAAGCTGGGGGGAAAGGAGGAAGGACGGGGACATCCTGAATGATGGCATTTGTCTTCCCAAGGAACCATTACGCATGATGATACTTGCTTTCCTGGGAGTGGCTGAGCTTCTGTCTGCTAATGGCAAGTAGCAAATTAATTCATTCTGCTTTGCTTGCACACGCAGCTTTTCTTTACCTAGTAACTTGTTTTTATCTCAACCCACAATTTCTCGTACTTTTACCTTTTCAATTCTCTCCCCCATTTCAGTAGGCAGTATGTCTTTTTATACAAAGCTGAATGCAGGACAGATTGAAGCAAGGTGAGGCTAATGCTTAAACTACCACTTCATATATGTGGGGATAGGACAAGGGACAACGGCCACAAAATAGAACACAGAAAGTTCTGCACCGACATGCGAAAGAATTTCTTCATGGTGAGGGTGATGGAGCACTGGAACAGGCTGCCTAGAGAGGTCGTGGAGTCTACTTCTCTGGAGGTATTCAAGGCTGGTCTGGACGCCTACCTGGGCAGCCTGCTCTGAGGATCCTGCTTTGCAGGGGGGTTGGACCCGATGATATTTCGATGTCTCTTCCAACCCCTAAAGTTCTGTGACTCTGTGATTCTGTGATATATACTTTTTCTATTTACAGCAATCACTTTCACCTTTTTGGTTTTGGCCAGAGAGGGCATCCATGTGGATTCCTTACTCTTCTTCAAACCCAAATGGCCAGTATTGAATAAAGTTCTTACAGTCATCAAAAGAAAGTTGGAATAATGTAGTTACATCTTATTGGATACAGATTTACCAAAAAGTATGCATCCATGGCTTTCCTTATTTTAGTGACAGTCTCTGGAAAAAGAGCATAGTGATATTTAACTATCTTATCAGAACAAACACAGGTGGCATTTGGGAAATAAAGGGGAAAAGGAACACTTATGCTTTATTAGATCAGATCTAACTAAAAGGGAATGTTCTTTGAATTGAAAGCTGTTTATATTAACAGCAGTCTCCTATGTTTATTCTGATATTGTTACATGACTTCAGAAAAGTCAGGGGAAAGGACAGAACTATTTTGAGCTTTAGCTGGGTAACAGAATTAAAGATTTCTGTAATAAAGATAAATAAATGAATAAATAACATATAATCTTGAAATGAAAGTTCAAAAAATGTAGTTCTGAAACTTTACCTTCAATTTTATATTTGATGTACTATGCTCAATATATTATATTACTTATTGAATATAGATTTGATTGATACAGTCTTTCAATGTATATGAATCTCTCTTCTTCAACTTTTTAAAGTATTTTTTTAACTTCTTCACTGATCAAGTTTATTACCTGAAATGCCACTGAATGTTGTTATTTTAGAAGAATATGGATTTGCATTATTCCTGATCTCCTAACAATTTTTGACATTTCAAACAGCAGAGTTGTAAAGTAAAAGATCTTGACACTTCTATGAAAGGCTGATCAAAAGTACTTGGGCACCAAAAACACCAGCCAAATGTCTGTCAATACTTTCCGATATAAAGAGCTATTATCTGTGACTAAAAACTTCACTTAACATTTTCAGGTTATGAATTGTGTTCTAAATGTATTCTCCCCATCTAATGCTGAATATTTAGATCAAATGTTTGCTTCCACAAACTTCAGATACGTGCCAAATTCCAAATTTAATTCACAAAGTGTAACCAATGACATACTAATGGATGGTACATTAATATAGCTATAGAAACAACATTACATTAATTAGAACTTTGTAAATGCTGTAATTAAGATATTCAGTGACAGCTGCCTTTCGTGTCCCTTAGCTTCACCAAGAAATCTCGCAGCACTACTTACTTTGGAATTGTCAGCTGCGCGGATGCAGGAAGAGCCATCTGTTGGCATTTTTAAAATGTTAACTGACAGAGGTTCCAAACAATTGCTTCTAATACTTTAAAAAAAAAAAAAAATTAAAATAAAATTAAAAATTCTGTATCTACTTTGGCAAAATTTATATCATTAACACTTAAAAATGCATGGCATCTTTGGCTTCAGATCTAAGCAATATACTCTACGAATTTAGGATCAGAATAATACAATTGCTATACCATATGTAGATAAAACACTTTAATGCTCTATCCTTGGTCATACTAATAAAGCTTTATTACCCAAAGGAGATATAGTCATCTAGTGAAGGCCTGCAAAGTTACTCTGTGGTTACTTGTACTTCCACTTTTTCAAGACAAGGTGTATATTTCCTTACATTTGGTATTTCCATGTCTTAAATACAGAGGTCACTTTGACATCAGTCTTACACGATCCTTCTTTCTCTTCTGTAACATTAATATCTCCTTAACCGGGCTGTTTTTCTACTTGGTGATAAAGGAAATGCAGAAAGTTGCCAATGCCCTTGTACGTTGCAATTTTTGCTTTAATGTTCTAATTTTTTATTGATCTCAATGAACTTTGCAATGGACTTTTGCAAGAATACTTGCTTGTCAGTGTGCTTCACATCCCCTCAGATCTAGCTTTCTTACTCCATTCATTTAGTTCTACTATACAAAACCATTTCCCTGTGAATAACATTTCTCCTTCCTTGATGTTTACACCATCCAAACAATCTGTTGCTGTTATCAGACCTGAAGGAATAATGAATTCAGTGAATTACACATTTTTCCCTGTGTCAGCAAGCAGATGGCAAAATTCTCAAACTCATTCATCATTTGAAATTATATTGGAGGAGCCTTCACTTTTGCTGTGTGGGAGCTACCTGAATGACAGACATTCTGCACATTGACATTATCAAGTAAGTTAACTCCACGGTTAACTCCTGTGTCCTAGTTCACCAGTCACTGACAGTACAAAAACATTAATTTTCACCTAAAATCTTGTGTGGAGCAAACTAGCCCTCCCCTAATCAAAACCCCATGGAAGCTCTGGGATAGTTTATTTCAAGGACAACTTAGCCAAATATGGACAAGAAGGCATCTGATTTCCTACATCCTACATGGTCGCTAATAAACCAGGTTTTAGCTGCCAGCTCTTTTAAAGAAACTGTCTGGAAGTCATATCTGATCCATAGAGCACATATATTCAGCACCATGCAAGAAAAAAACAGTGTTCTGGTGGCCTGCAGCTCAGATGTCATATCATTTCAGACACTGTAATGAAAACTGAAATGTCAAAGTATATATACTTTAGGGCCACAGGGAGCACAAAAAGAACTCTAAACAGATTCAAAGTTGTGTTGTATAAGGCATATATGGCTGCAGTACTGCTGAAATTACAGAGTTTTGAGGAGAGTGGATACAACCCCTCTGCATCACTTTGTCTTGAGAGTGAAAGCATTTAATATTGTGGATGTAGCCATTAAGCCTCAAACACACAAATCCTTTCACTCATCCAAGGAAACATTCTGTTTAATTTGACAGTATTTGACAGTGTAGCTCGTCAGGTGGAACAAGAGCAACTTCTCCAGCTCTTCCACTGACAAAAAGTAGTTGGGGCATGACTGGAAGCCTGCATAGAGGTGTATGTGATATTTTTGACTTTTATTCTACCAGACACAGACAAATTAGGGAAAACTTGTACTTTCTAAGGTAACTTCTGAGTTAGTACAATTGTTTAGGACTGTGCCCAAACATGCAATAAAGTCTTTAAAGAAATTCATTAATAATGTCTATAAAACATAAATAAATCACTGTGAAATAATCCTATTGAAAGGTAACAGCAACTTAGCATGTCTAAGCATATCACAAATTGCTTGTAAATCTGATGCTGTGGTGTTTATAGCAGCCTCTGATTTGTAGCAGCCCAGGGCTCTCTGATGAAAGATTTTTTTTAAAAGAGGCTAATGACTAGAACACAAAAGAGACCAATACAACTCAGAGACTAAATTTTCAGTGCAGACCCCTGTAGTATAATCTCAGCCCATGAATCATGGCATAATGGGATTCCCTGAAAAGCATGAAGATATTTGTTCATCATAGAAAAAGGAGAGAGTAAGGAACAGAGTAAGGAACCACTGAGCTTTCTGTCTGTCATAAAAGCACGTACCTCAAATTTGAAACCAATCTGGGACGTGCATTATCTGGGACCAACCATCATGAATCCTTTCCCAAAACACAGTACTTAAGCTCTTTCCCTTGGGAAATCTGAGAAAGATTTCATTCATTTATTTGAAACTGCTCTTCATTATCTAGAACAGACCCTTAAGAAGTGGAAAACCCAAACTCAATTCTTTTTTTTTTTTTTTTTTTCACTGAGGAGTTTGCATCTAGTGAATCTGTTTCTAAAGAATCTAACTGCCTAGTTCCAGACCATGAAGGAGGTCAACTATTCATCAATATTTCTTCATCCAGTGACTTTTTTATCATAAAGCATATAAACCTTAGTTTAAAAAAAGAACTAGGTCAAGGAATAAACCCTGCTCTATGGGGCTCCATAATTATTTTCATACATTTTGGCTTGGTGAATCCTATAAACTGTGCAGAATGAAACTGCTTCTCCTATGTATCCTTACTCCCTCTTTGCCAATTAGTATAGCTGCCCTTTACAAATTGGGTGATGTGGGTTGACAATAAATTAATGTATTAAAATGTTTTGTTTTGTTTTGTTTTCCCAAGCTAAATAAAAGTACAAGTGCCTTTACCTTGAAGGTTTACAGGGCTTGGACATCATGTGAGTATGGTTGCACATACTTTCCACTCTGAATCATTTCTGGTCATGGTGAAACAGAACTCGTTTTCCAAGAAATATGGTGAAAATCTTGATGTCTGTAGGCACCCATGGAAAGATTAATCTAACTTCTGCACCTGAGCTGGCTGTAATTTATTAGAAGTTATTTTAATGACAATTATCAGAGCTCATGATTGAGCATGAATACAGCAACTATGAAAACTCCAGTCCCGATCATAAGCAAATTGATTGTATTCTTCTCTCTTCCATTAACATGGAATGTATCAATAGCATTGTGCTCAAATTACATAGCAATATAAAAATGCTTTAATTACCTCAATGACATCTTTTGAATTAAAAGATTTAAAAATTTTGTTTGTTTGTTTTTTAAAAAAATAAATTCTGTAACTTATGGTATGTAGTTTTCATTAGCAGCATTACAAAGACACACACAAAAGGGCTTCATTAAATTACATGCCTTTGGATCAAAATTAGTAAATCAATAAACCACTATGTACAAAATAGAAATTTCTTCAGTAAAATTTATGTCAAAGACTCAGCATTGTTTCCACCAAAACAAGCAATCAAATGAACATAACAAACACACCACAAGCTTTATGAGCTTCCATTTACAACTGATTTATTCATGTTTAAAAATGGAGCTTTGTAACATAACTCCGTTAAGCCCTGAAACACATTGTTAAATCAACAATTCACAATAGTAATAAAGCAAAACTATTATCCATTTGAAAAACTTTTGACATAAGTTTTAAGATACTTTTTAAACTTTCATTTTTGAGACTTTCTGCCCTTTTACGTTCTAAGTATCAGAAAAAGAAAATCAATGTCATTAAGATTTTATTTCTTTTTTCTTTTTTTTTTTTTGTATAACATGGAGAGTATATAATTTAATGGGAAAATTCAGCACCCAATCAATTAAAAGAATTCAAGAAAGTCTGGGCATAAGTATATTTTTATTAACACTAGTGTAATCAAGTCATTAAAAGATGTTCACCTGTTTGAGTGTTTTGCTGAAGAATGGTCTGGAACCTAAACATAAAAATTTTTCTAAGCAGCAGAAAAATGTAGAAAATTTATTTCTGTTGAGAAGGTCTTGCCTTACAAGGCAATCATAGAAGGAATACTCATATGAGGAGGTTTTTCAGGTTTTATATTTTCACATATATTAATGACACTGTTAGAGGGCTAAAAATCCCCACCCCATTTCATAGCAGAAACTGATTATCTTGGAACTAGACCTGAAACTAATTTTCTCTTCTAATTCTCCTCTTCTAACTTTCTTCCTCAGAGAAAACTTGAGGATACAAGCAATGATGAAGGAGATTAAATGGGTTTAGTCTGACTTTGCAGAGCAACTGTTAGGGATTCCAGATTTTACTGTTGGTATTAAACATATTCCAATGAAACAAGAAGGTGATAGAACCTTGTCCTTGAGGGATTAATGGATAATTTCAGAATAATTATCCTTCCAATTCACAAGGCTGAAGGGAAAAAAAAAAAAAAAAAAAAAAAAAAAAAAAAACTTTTAATCAAATAAGAAGAACTTGTTTAGTTATTTGACAGTGTTCTCTGTTGGTTTAGGCTAGACTGCTCCACAAAGAATCTGTAATAATATGATTTCAAAATGAAACACTCCTAAAATCAGTATAATCCAGAAGCCTGGTTTTGACTGAAACCAGAAGCAGATGCTAAGAAGGAAGGGCACAAAATTCAAACAGACAGATGAGAGAAAATGCAGACTCTGCACTCAGGTGTATCTTGGTTTCCAGCAAATAACACCAATCCTGCAGCACAGCCTGTCACAGTATTTGCAATCCCTGCTAAGATTAATTAGAATATGTCAAAATACAGTCTGATAAACATCAGTGTAACACCATTTTTGTGAGTCTTCCTAAATCCTTAAGTCAATAAAAAAAGCAACAAGGAATCATACTTCCAGACAACTTCAAACAGGGAACTGTTTGGCCTAGGAAAACTGTGCTTGTTCACTAGCTCAGTGCTACTTGCAAGTGTATCCTAGCCATTTACATCCTTCCCGGGGGAAGAGCTAAGAGAGCCATATCTTTTATAACTCTTATGTTCCAACATATAAATCACGGGGATTTATATGTTGGAAGATGCTTTTTGGAAGCATTGACAAGCTGCATAGTGGTTGCAATGTCATTATGAGATTAGAAAATCTTCAGGTAAGAATATGTTTAGCTATATACATACAGTGCCTGGCAAAACAATGGGGGAATAATAGGAACAATCAGGTGATATTATAGTGTAATGTGAACTAAAATAAATGGTGTAACCAGCTTTGATATTAAAGAATATATAACACCTTGTTAAATAAACTATTGAAGTTAGGGAGGGAAAAAGATTACTTTGATCTGGTCAAAGATCAGAAGATAAAAACAAAGAAAGAATTGAAATAATTAAAAATATATATCTAAAATGAAAACATGTTATTCCAGGAATAGAGAACTGCTTCATTTCACTGTTGTTTGGTTTATTCAATATGCATTCAATATGTTGAATATATGACGGAATAAAATACAAGAAGGATTCTGTATTGCCTTCCTTTTCGATAGAGCATGAGTCATTAAAATGTTCTTTACTAATAATTCATTATATTTTTGTGAAAATAAAGCTCTGAGAAAAATGTTTAGCTTTTTGCATCAGCCCTTACAATAGAGAAGTCTTACATTAGAAAATTATATCAGCTTTATTCAATCTAGTTTAAATAATTGATAGAAAACTGTTTTATACATCTGTTAGTTTGATTTAGACCCTAACTTGCTACATTTTTATATTTTGCCTTTTTTTTTTTTTTTTTTTTTTTTAATTCTCTAACCATAATGGGGATTTTCCTCATTTGGGAATGGGAAAATTTCCTCATTTATGAGTAAAATCAGCAGGTTTTTTTTTATTTTGCTTGGTTTGGTTTTGGTTTTGGTTTATTTATTATTAAGGTGCTTGATACATTCCCTGGTTTTGAATTCATCGATTTACTCGACTTTTTTTTTCTTCTTAAATTCACTTCTAAACCAAAAGTGACAAGAAAAAAATAGTGTACTTTTAAATGATTTACTAAATTTCCTCAAGGAAAGTATGCTATTGAAAGTGCTTGGGTCAAAGTCTTTGAGGAGGTTTCATCTGTTTTCATCACAGGGTAAAGAAAATACAAATGCTTGAGTTTTCAATAGTAAATGAAACATTCACCTGAATACTCAAAAAGGCAGTTAGTGTTGCAATTAACATCCCACTTAATTAGGATTTTCAAATAGTTAAGACAGATTCAGAGGCCTTTAGGTCTAAAATCATCAACTTATTCTCCAGGCAACTCAAAATTTATGAATATACAAATTGCACTGTAAGGTAAAGGTTATTTTTGTAATTCAGGAAATTAATAGCATACAGGAAGCTAGGTGTCCTGCTGCACTAGGGGAAGAGAGGGAGGCATATTTGTTTGCTCTTAATTTAAGTTAGCACTCTATTGGTTCTAAGTCCACACCCAAGTCTGGGAGAAGCAGAAAAATTACACACAGCTACTTTTGCTTCCCATTTGCTTCCTCTTTGACATAGATAATGCCTAAAAGAAAAAGTGTTTGTCCAATTACCTGGGTCACCAAGGCAATACAGGAGAAACCATAACTCCATCCACTGTCTTGCTGAAGGGTTCAGGGAGTTCAAGTTCATTGCGTGTATTTAGACACTACCATCTAACCATGTTTAAAACTCCTGATCTTCATTTCATTAGTGCTCAATTACCACCTTTAAAGATGTGTTAAGTATGATTTAAATATATTTTGCAAAAAATGTATAATGATTGTGAGGTCTTTGGACACTATTATAATGTAATCCATAAAAATATGAAGTCCAGAGAAGTGTCTCTTTGCTATTTTCTCTCCTAACATTCTCCAGAACTTCATTAATAAATATTAATGCTATTTTAATACTTAAATATGTTCTGCCATGTATTGCATATACTTTTTACTTTGGCACTTAGGCTTCCCTTGAAAAATTACAACGAATTTCTAAAGACTTCCTCAGCACATCCTCTCAGACCAAGCAAACTATCTTTATTTCCCATTTTACTGCTTCTTACTGTTTTAGTAATATCCACAACATACCGTCCAGAGTACAGATGGTTCATTCAATTAGAGGTGTGCAGCTTGCTGAATGATATTTTATAATTATCTGTGTCACTGAACAGGAAAAAGCAGCAGATTTATTTATTTATTTATTTATTTTAATAGGCATTGAACATAAAATTCACAACCTATTCCTTAGAATTTACAGATAGTATTGATTTCTAGAACCAACTTCCACTAAACAAGTCTTAGGACCTTTCACTTCATAGAATGACCTGAAAAAGAGGTGTTTTTTTTTTGGTGTTTTTTTGTTTGTTTGTTTGTTTGTTTTTGTTTTTTTTTTCTTATCTATTGGTTAGTTTCTAACAACTTTAAAAATTTACTGCCTCTGTTTCTTAGACATTATTAAAAATGCAGGGCCCTGTTTCTAGCTTGACATAAGGCTGTACATAAAAACTTTTCAAAATGTGTGGCTAGGAAATACTTTATTTGTGTTCATAATATTACAGATATTAGTAACAAATGTTTATTTATTTGAATTAAGTAATTTTGATAGCCCAGCTGTTCAAGGATTTAGCCAAGAGTTTAATGGAGAGTTCATTTTACAGTACTTTCTTCTGTATATATGAAAATCCTACTGTAACTGCCATTTGTTCCTGCACATTGCTGAATCTCTCTATTCATCATAATTCCTATTAACACATCAAGCCTAGTATAAATCTGAAGAAGAGAGTTAAATAGTCTATGTATTGGAAATATATATACATTATATATATTTCATAGACTGCAACATAGTCTGCTGTGGAAAACACTTTCTTTGCTTCCAGCCACCAACTGGAAGTGAGCAACTTCTTGCACATCTACAGCTATGTCTACAGAGGTAATTAACACAGGAACAACTTGGGCTGCAAATTACATGTTTTAACTATTCAATTTGAAGCACTTAATAGGGTGCTTTGGAGAGGTTTTTTTCTGGCTTCTAAAGCTGTCTCGGTCAGTAATGTTTTGCTCCAGATTATGCTAGACGATGTGCTTTCTATTAAAAAGTGTCAGTAATTTTGCTTAAATTAATTTGTCCCTGATTAGTTTATTAAAGTAGATGTACTAGAAGAATACTTTTAATGTCCTGATAGCTGTCCAGTTGAATCAAAAAATGTGGGTGTCTGAAGTTAAACTCAAAAAAATTTCATATTTATCTCAGGACCAATCTAGAAACAAATGCACTTCATTTATAAATTGTTTTAACTACAGTCAGTTGGGTCTGAAAGTACCCAGAAATGAAATTCTAGATAGAACTATCCAGGAAACACATCTATTATACAGTGCAGGTAGTCTGCCTCCTCGCAAAGGACGGATGCATTCTTCCATAACTCCCTGAAAAAATAATTCACAGAGCCACTTGTCTTATTAAAGTACTGAAGGATTGCAACCCAGTCTTAATCCAATATATAAAGAAGTGAAACCTCACTGGGCATGAGGAAAATGTATCCAGAGATCAACATTATACCAAAAAAAAAAAAAAAATCAGATCCACAGTGAGGATGTATACAGAAAATGTGGCCAGAAATACCTGAAATAATACAAAGTATTAGAAGTGCAATGGTAAAGAATAACAGATAATTAACAGTGATTAACAGACTATTTATCTGAACACAGAGGAAACATCTTCCCTGCTGATAGCTGATAATTGTAACTAGGTATTGAAGATCTCAAGTGCCAGCAATGAATTAGAGCAAAATGATGCTGACCAGGCATAGGTTCTGTAATTAATTCTAGGGACTGGATCACAAGTAAATCAACATGCTTTGAAAATGACTGTTGTCTCTCATACACTTGGTTATCTGTACTATCTGGTATCAAGAAGAGCAGCTGAACAACATCTGCATAGCTGAACAGTTGATAAGATTTTTTAATAGAACTCTTATTTGATTTACAAAATTACCTAAACATGGTGACAGAATTAGGAATTTCAAGCAAGAACAGTGAAGCAACAGTATCTTTAATAAGAATTGTCTGCTTTTAAATCTCCAGATAAAATAAAAGCATAGCTGTGCCTGGAAGAAGAGTATTATTTTTTCTTCTTGTGGTAAATATGTAAGAACAGTAGAACTTTTCACACACAAAAAAATATTAATAATAATAATAATAATAATAATAAATCCACTGCCATGATCGATGGAACCTTGATGGAGTCATAGAATCAGATCATCCTATAGTGTATATGATACAGAGAAATATGTATGAAATATGTATGTTAATAAATATAACATACAATACAGCCACAGCATTCACATCATCTAGAGATTTTGTCAGATTTACCAAGGAGGAATGTATATACACTTAAACAGTGGACTGCCTTGGGAAAGTCATAGGGTCTGACACAGTCACTCTAGTCTGGTTGGCTTGTCCTACGTTGTGTGATTCACCTTCTTTGCAAATGAGCTGAAGAAAACAAGTACAAGCAGGAAGCACAATACTGAACTGAAGCAGGACAAATCGTTTGCAAAACATTTCAAGCAAAGCTAAAAGCAGAGGTTATTGGAGATCTCATGTGAAAACACAGTTCACAGGAGATTTTCAAATTAAAGCAGCCTGGATGCACTTCTAAAGAATCCCCAAGATTGAGGGTGCTCTTCCATTTGTTGTTACTTATACAAAATGTCATTCAAAAAATCAATGGTTGTAAAGAATATACAAGTGAGTAAAAGATTGAATGAAATGCACAGAACCCTAGGGCAGAGCTGGAAACATCTGGGGAATTCTATCACTATCTGAGCCTGCTCAAAGACAGCACTATGCATATTGTTTGCCTAGAAACACAAGTGATATATGCTTGAATAAACACAGAAAACAGAGGCTGGGATTCTAGTAATAGCTCATTTGTAGTCTAGAACTAAAGCAACCTGGCCTCTTGCAATGGCACACATCAGAGCATGAAAAAGTAGCAATTTCCTACCTTGCAGAAGGGCTGGGAGAAAAAAATGTGGTCCAAAAACCATAAAATCACCTGAAGTTTGTGACTTTCCTCAGGACTAGAAGCAAAGTACTAGGATTTAGCTTCAAGGGTAGATTTATCATGAGGGAAGGTAACTAATGGTCCATAGCACCTCTTCCATTACATATTAACATGTAGTATAGTGCATAACTTCTGGCAAGGCACTCACCATGCAACCTTCCTGTCCTCATTACAGAGGCATCCTTCCTGTGCATCCCCAAAATTATGAAATGCCATCCATTTTCAGGTGATGCTGCTGAAAACTGTAATTAATTCTTTCTTCAATATACCAAAGGCATATAAGGAAACAGGGATTCCTCTAGGTCTGAATATAGCCAGATATGACTGGTTTTCTATACGTAGATTTCACTTTGTTTATGTGACTGTAGTAGGCAAAACAGTCTCATTTAGGGAGGTTTTACTTAGCTGAATTATTTTTAGGAAAAAAAATAATAATAATAACTGATTTGGGTATTGAGAAAAATAAAATCTAAATAATTAAAAAAAAAATACTTAAGTAAAAACCTTTCCTTCCACTTTACATTCAACTTAAATCAAACTCATATCCTTCCTCTTCCAAGTCTTGGCTTTCCTCATTTTTGCTGTGGGCTGCAATCAGCCTATCCCAATCCTTTAGGTGAGACAAAGGGCTGGGCAGGAGGTCGCTGTCATGCGTGTAATGGTTTCCTTCTGCTGATCCCTGGTTCTTCCAGGCTTTCTTCTACTCTTCCTTTGTCTTCATGGTTTTCCTATTCCAATTCTGCTTCTCAGGGTCCCTGCTCTGGCAAGGTTTGCCCATAGACACATCCTTCAGGTGTGTCCCTCTCCCATCATGGTTTACCTGTAGACCCACAAAGGTGTTACTGCCCCAGCACAGGTCACCCATGGCCACGGTCCCTTAGGGATGTCCCTGACCGGGAAGCTGCAGGCCTCTCCATCTTGCCAACATTTTGTCTCCCTGTAGGATGAAGCCTGTTTTGACCAGTGCTAGACATGGATTCTTTCATGACAAGAGCATTTAAACATTGCCAGTTAGATGCTAATGATACCAAACTCTGCAACATAAATCTTGTTCCCTACTCCCACCTCCCAAAAAATGAGAGGCTGAGCACTAGCAGGGTGGTGACCAAAGACTGAAAAGAACCCTGAAAACTATGGCAAACCTTTCATCTCTCAGATAATAATATCTGGGCCAGCAAGACTGTAAGCAAGAATCTACTCATCACATATATAACATGCAGTGTCTGGTTACTCTGTTGTTTCATAAAATTTAAAATAAATCAACATATCCTGCATGACTCAGAGTCTTCACTCCTACTCAGAGTGAAGGACAAAAAGACCACTAGTCCTTCCAGTCTCAATATGGCTTTATAAAGCTTAAAAGATTGTGACCATGGTGCAGACACATTATAGCTTCTCTGGATTCTTTATTATTTATATCCATGCACAGTAGTGCTATCAATATATACTGGGCCAGTCAGTTGCCAATTGGGTACTTCAGTGCCAGTGCAATTCACCAGGCCCAGTATAATTTTCACTCAATTTTTATTTATGCTGGAGAAATGCAATGACTTCAGAGGCAATGTGTTGACTCACATATGCAAGAAAGGAGATTCATACCTTTTGGCCGCCACTCCAGCTGGCTTGCAGCACTGAGCATATAAAAAACAAGGAAGCGTAGGAAAACTCCCATAAGGCATAATACTTGAGTGATTGAGTTGCACCACATGGGGGAAACGTAGCAGATCTAAATGCCTTATCTAATCTGCTAAATCCCTAGCACCCTGGGCCTGGAAATAAATAAGAAACTGCAGTGATTTGACACACTCACAACTTCAGCTAATCAGATGCTGGCTGCGCAGAAGGGTGCCACTGAGGACTGAGTCCCTTGTCCATAGGTCTTGAAATATGGAGAAATTTCAAAGTACAACCATAGTCTAAAAATTCTTTAAAGAAGTGGTAGATCCGTAGCAGTCTCATGTTCTTTTGGGAATTGGATTGAGTCAATACGATGCATTTATAATTCAGGTACCCTGAGTACTAGTCATATTTTCCCCCACTCTACCAATTTTTGCTCAATTTTTAATAACTCATTAGACTTTTATCAATTTCAAGGTCATTCCCCTCAAAGAATCTGGACACTCTGCCACTAGCCTTCCGTATGTCATTATGCTCAGCCTCAGAAAAATAATTTCTTAGGTAGCATGTGAAACTCTAAGTATCTTTCAAATATTCAGGGACTTGTACATTCAGAATGATTTGTGTAAGGGCAAGATATTCTCCCTGAGAGAGAGACAGTTCATGCTGCAGTTGCTGTGATCCAGGTAGGGAATGTGACTTTTCTAACTCCTGGAGCTTTTGAGCTGTAGTTTCACATGTAGTTTCTGTGACACTGAATACCAGACACAAAGGCTGAATCTTCAGGTTCACTTGGTGTAATGTTACAAGACATCACATATCATATTTCAGCTGGCACCCACAAGTGGGTGGTTTGAACTAAGTAGCAGGTGTCATTCAGCAAGGACCAGATGTGACCAGGGAAAGACAGGTATGTACCAGATCTTTATTCCTCCTCCTGTTGGAGAAAAACTCATAAAGTGCTAAAAGGAATTTCAAGCACAGTCCTAAGAGCTGCTTTCACACACGGGTGAGTCCCTTGCAAAAGGCAACATAAGAAGAAATAATAGGAACCCACAGTAGTGAGTGAATCCAGTCTTTTGAATTGCTTCTAAGTGCCATAAAATCTGTTAAGAAGCTTAGCACTATGGTTATGTTAATGGTAGGTCTGGTAATGATTGCATGTGTATAAGTTCAGTGAAAGCCCCTGTTGCATCCAAACCCCGCAACAGGACTAGATCTAAGCATAAGCTGCCTCCTCTCTCAGGTGGGCCTCCACAGAAAGCAAGCTAGGAAAGCAGGTCAGAAGAGGATCGTGACACATGTCAACAGGCTCTCAGACATGGTTATCAGAAGATCAGGACCCTTACCCTTGCTCTCATATGAGGATATTTACCTCAGTCAGTATATGCCCCATGTGGCCTTCTCAAACCACAGACACTTTATTTTTATTGAACCAGTAATATAGATGACTGTAAAGACCAGGTAGCAGGTAGAGGAAGAATATATATATATATTATATATATATATATATTATATATATATATATATATACTTATATTCTGTAGATATATATATCTATATATATTCTATAGATATATATTCTATAGATATATATATCTATATATATTCTCTCTCTCCCTCTCTCTCTCTCTGTATATATATATATATATATTTCTTTTTTTGCCGTTAACATGGGAATTAGAAGACTGGAAAGAAAAAACTGACACAAGCTTTACACTCAGTGGAAGTAGAGTTGTTCATACTTTAGCAGGTCATGTTGACCTGACTTTAAATAGTGGATGTAGTTCTTTAAACCAGAACAAAACTTGTCGGATAGATGTTGAAAATGTTATGCATCAGAAAAGAAGAAGCTACACAATATACTATCTATTTGAATTACTTTTACCAAGAATTCACTTTCAAACATTCAAACATGCACTCCCCATCAATGCAAAATTAATATACTATACAAAAGGAGTGTAAGGGAACACAACGGGTAGAATTAGCTTTTTTCAGGATAAGTTTATCTGGAGAGAAATATTTAATACATATGCTCACCCATCACTCTACCTAAGGTGCTACTGAATGAATATGTCAACAAAGAGAAAACAACTGCTATATCACTAAAAACACTTAGCAGTGGAAAAAAATATATATATATATACATATATATATATATGTATATATATATATATGTGAATGGCTAGAACTTAATAGGCATATAAAAATAATTTTTCCTAAACACGTTCTACTCCTCCAGTGTAGAAACTTCTGTTCTCTACACATGGACAGTAGTAGATCCACAAATGAAGTTTAAAAATAGCAAGTTGGAATGTCAATATATACATAGCAAGTCCATTTTATAAGTATGAACTTTAAAAGATGAACTGTATTTTCTATTTTGTAGTGAAAAATATTATTTTTTAACTCTACCTAAAAATAAAAGGAAAAGACAAAAGCAATTATAGGAATGAGAGTAGGATCCTATACATAATGAAAAACAGTGTAACAACCACAACTTGTCTGTAGATAACAATGTGTCAGGAACTCACAGAGAGAGAGAGAGAGAGAGAGAAAACACCAAATGAAATCCTTTGAGACTTGATATAAGTTTCACAGGACTGCCAGTAAATATCACAGTACTTGATTTTTTTCTATCTGATTGTCCTTAGAACATTGATATAAAGTTTTCATTTATACAGTCTTCTATACAGTCTGTTTTCATTCAGGACTAGAAATGGTTTTGATGCAATGTCCATCTTCTACACCAGTACACCTAGAATAACCTAGCAAGCTTTCCATGCTTTTCAGATGACAGAGGAACAATCAACTAAAAATCCATTCTTTTTTAGGTGTTTATCTAACATATACTCCATATCCACGGTTGCATTCTCATCAGTCTTGGGAGAGCAAACTATCTAGCTGGACATGCCTACTTTGACTTATTCGCACATGAACTTATTGAAAGAATCAAGGAGATCTGATGCATTTCCTTGAGCTTAAAAGCTCAGTGCTCTAGTATTTCAAAATAAAATGCCTCACTGAATTGTGCTTACTTTTATCTCAAGGATATGCATTATAAATCAAAGATATAGATGTGTTAAATTAATGCGCTACCATGATTTCCAGCATCTGCCTTGTTCATTAATTAGGTTTGCTGACAAATTAAATACCTTGGCTAAAAAACATAGTACAAAGCCCTTTTTAAAATGCCTTTTTTTTTTTTTTTTTTTTTTTTTTTTTTTTGCACACGTTGGTGCATTGCTTTATTGACTAAAATGTGTTACACTCCAAAGCCTAAATGTTTTCTGCAGGACACAAAGTTCTGGCAAACAGAAAAAGAAAATTAATTCCATGTTCAGAATTTTTCTCACACTTAGTGGTTCATTTGCTCTTCAAAATGCCCTTCTTATAATACATTTTTGTTTCCTTTCCCCCAGTTAACCTCAGAAAATGGAAATTAAGTTAAATGAACTAAAGTAAGTATTGAACCTCACACAATTCCACATATCTTAAGGTTTCCTTTTGAGAGTATCAGGTTTTATTTCTTATCTACAAATAGATATCACTATTCTCTGTAGTGCAATAACTTCATAGTTTTGTTTTCTGAGGACAGACTTTTCTGACTGTGATAAGAAATTGAAGGATCCAGGAAAGAATTTGGTTGCTTAGCACAGAACACAAATACCTGAATTCAGAATAAGGTCAAAATTATAAGGCTGGATATCCATTGTGAAGCACTGTATAAGTTTAGATGCATCCAGACTCAGCAGGTACCTTCTTACTGGTTTCACATTTCTCTAAGTATTCAAAATATTATTTATAATAATAACTAAGCAGAAATGCTTTTGTCTTGCTCATCTTGGCTGCACTGCTTGTCTCCTCATACCTAACCTAAGGACTAGAGACCAAAAATTACTGCATTCAAACTTCTTGAAAAGATCTACCTAAAATATATGATCTATAAGTCACATATTGCTAGGACAAGGTTCTTCATAAAATGCAGCAGTAGATCTGCTTTCTTTTTAAAAAATGGAAAATGTGGCATACTATCTTTCCTCTCTCATTAAATTACAGTTTATTTTTGCAGCCAGTTATGGAGGAAGTGTTTTTAGGTGTTCTATTTATAGGATTACTTTGAAAATATTGTCTATAGATGGAAAATGGGAAGACAGTTGTCCTATTAATGGTGGTGTTCATGTATTTTGTACTAAGCAGGATATGCTTAAAATGTTTCAGTGATATGTAGGAGATAAGAACCCACCACAACTATTCCAGAGGGAACACATTACTTACACAGCTAACAAATCAGACTTCAGACTCATAAAGCCCTGACAGATGGTGTCCCTTCCCTCTTCCCTTAGCCGCTTCTGTTGAATAATGTAATGCCCCCTTCTATTAATTTTATCACAATTTCTAGTATAAGTCCAAAAAAGTATCTTCTCATTTAGAACAGTACACTGCAAATGTTACGTGTTTTAGGAAATTCATAACATATATGGCAGAATTTTCATTTGAATCACCGAATCACAGAATGGCTGAAGTTGAAAGGGACCTCTGGAGTTCATCTGGTCCCATCCCCCTGCTCAAGAAGGAACATCCAGAGCAGGTTGCCCAGGACTGTGTCCAGATGACTTTTGAATATCACCAGGGAGGAGACTCCACAATCTCTCTGGACAACTTGTACCAGTGCTTCTTCACCCACACAGTACAGAAGTGCTTCCTGATGTTTTGACAGAACCTCTTGTGTTCCAGTTTGTGCCCATCATCTCTTTTCCTTATACTAGACATCACTGAAAAGACCCTGGCTCCATCCTCTTTGTACACTCCCTTAAAGTGTTTATAGTTATTGGTAAGATCTCCCTGAGACTCCTCTTCTCCAGGCTCCTCTTCTCCAGGCTCTCTCAGCCTCTCCTCATAGGAGAGGTGCTCTAGGCCCTTGGTAATCTTGGTGGCTCTCCACTGGACTCTTCTTAGTATGTCTATTTTAAAATGTATATGCATTTACAAAAAGTATGTCTATGTAAAAATCAAGAGGTGTCTCAGAAGACTGGTGTACTAGTCTGAGAAAAACATCATATGCCATAGGTTTCTTAAAGTACCTTTGAAAGTCATAGCAAGAACAAATGGTTTGACTAACAAACGTTAAATGCAAAGATGTATGTTTTATTTCTAATTTAACAGCAAGACTGATCAGTAATTAGAGTAAATGGCCAGGGGATATTGTGGCATCTCCATCAACCCTCATTTTCAGATCAAGACTATGGATGGTTGTATAGACTCAATCAGATACAATTTTTTTGGTCTTCATAGAGGATTAAACAAGATTATATGCTGCAATTAGACTTTTACAGGAGGGTAGACCAAGTAGTTTGTTTCTGTCTCCCTAGTCCACAGAACTGTACATATATTAGTGGCCTGTGTTGACAATGAATGGAAGATTTGCTATGAATTTTAATGTCAATATAGTTGAATCCAATTTAGTTAAAATGAGACAGTCTTCATTCGAATTCAGTTTTTAATTTCATCAAGGCTGCAAATGAATTATACAGCTTCACTTGCATCAATTCTAGTTTCCTTATACTTAAAACATAACCACAATATTTTTAGAATCACTATTAAAAACTTATAAATGACGAATTATGTACAGAGCTGTCTCTAAGGGTTTACACTGTTGATAAGGATATTAAAAATTTCACAGGATCTCAAAACAAAACTCCATTTTACACATATCAAAGTCAACGTAAGGTCTCTGCAATAGTGACTGATATTTTTTTTACAGAAATTGAAAATGTCTCAAGGGGGAAAAATAGAGAATGTATTCTCCATAAAGACTGATTCTAATGCAGATGAAATCTGAGCTGTTTAAATATCTTTCAATAGAGACAAGACTGATTCTGAGTTTCTTGAACTCTTAGAAAGAACGCAAATTGGTTCTTTAAAATACTTCATAACTATTTTGGAGAGGTATGGTCCTATAAATTAGCCTAGCAATTACAGGTAAAAATATTCAGTGACTTCTTAGTTTTAAGCTGCCTGAAATGATAGTTTTGATAAATGCACTACCTAATTATTTAAAAATTGGTCTCTTAAGTTATTGGCTTACCATAGTAGTGTCTAAGTAATTAATTCTAAAATAGAATATAACTGGAATCCATAATGCATTACTATACTGTAATGTAAAAGTAGTAGGCAATAAATAAAATAATTAAAAGGATATATTAATTTTTAGAATCAAAAGAGTAACCAGCTCTGAAATTTTATTTGTGTTATAAAACCATTATATTTTATTAGTAATAAATTTTAATAGTCTATGGTTTATCTATGGAGCAATAAAATAATACAAACTATCTTTCTGAAAGTTACTATGAGTAATAAATATAATTGTTCTATGAAAATATGAGTATAGCTAGCAAAGAGGAAAGATGATACCACTGAAGGATATTTTAGAGTAAAGGAAGGCTGAAAGATTAGGTGATTCTTCAATTAAACCAGAGGATCAGAATCCTAAGTGGACTAGATATTGCTAATTGGAAGGGCTTCAGAAAAGAGAGGATGGAGAGTTTTGTAACCATAGAAGCCATGATCCATAGTGAAAGATGAAAGAAGCCCTCTCCAAAAGTGTAAGAGATAGCCAGTTTAAGGTCTGAAACTGTCATGTAGAGAAGTTCTCTTTGATTGCAAATAACTCTTTAATCTAGAAGATAAAAAGGTCCTACAGAACCCACAGGCTGAGAGGCACAGAAAACTCAGACTACAAAGAAAGAATTTTTAAACAATCAATACAATTAACCATGAAAAACATTGCAATGACTCCTAAAGGAATCTGCATTGTTTGAAAGGTTTCAAAAAAAAAGGTTATATCTCAAAAGTTTCACGCAAGAATTGTATTAGATTATTTTCTGTGTGATACACAAGGCCAGCACCTTGAGTGCATCCTTGCAGAGAACTCCCAGGAGAAAGGTGGGAAGAGAATGGTGGGAAGAGAGCTGGTTTGTCTTCCTGTGGGCAGAAGTCAGCCCTTGTTGTGCCCTGCTTTACAGGATGTCATATTAGCTTTAAATCCCCCCTTTTGCTTCTAACACCTCCATATATAAATCCCTCTGATTTTTTTTCCACATTTATTTTTCAGTAATATGAAATTTCCCCCAAAAAAATAATAATCTTTTAAAAATATCTACTTGATCATTTTACACTTTCAGTAATTCCCTCTACATCTTCATTATTCCAGTCATCTGCAAATATAAAATGAAAATATTTTTGAAGATTCTTCACAAAGAGCAATTTAAAATCCTTTAGATAAACTCTCTGTATTAATGCAAATTAAAAATGTTAACAATGAGGATAATAGTTCAATATGCAAACTAGTATGCCAGTCAGGACAACTCTAACACTTCTTTGAAATTTATATTTAGATGCTAAAATAAAGGTTAAGGACACTGTTTTTGCAAATAACCAGTTTTTGTGCTACAATTAATAATAATAATAATAATAATTGGCAATGGTTTTGGAAAGCCATCACTCCCAAATGAGGTCTGTGGATGTGGCTTTTTGGAAAACTGACCCAAAGGTTCAGCAGGGGAGAAATGGCTAATTCAATTTTAACCTACACATTCTGTTCTGGGAATCTGAATATAATATAAAGACCCAAGACTCTGAGAGCAAAGCTCATTTCCATTGTATTTATAAATATGGATCAAAGTGTAAAAAATATATATGCTTTTGAAAATGATAAATGTATTTCCTTCTTTGCATCTCACCTGTAAAAAAGATGTGCCCATAGTTATCTACAAAAGGGCAATCACTGATGTTTTTAAAATATTTAGGAATCTTCAGAATATTCTATGTATTTTATGTGAGGATGACTGAGTTAATTCCGTTTTAAAGCTACCACTTCAGAGACAATATCTCATTAAAAAAAAAAAAAAAAAAAAAAAAAAGTGACACTTTAATGTCACTGTAATGTCTTTAAGGGATATTACTTACTCTTGCCCTGATCTTGAAAAATCAGCCATACATAAAAGTGAACAGGGACAAATGTAATACTACCAATTAACAGAGAACATCTTTTTCCAAACGGGGAATGTTACCAGCTCATAATTCTTATGTTAATACAGACCTTATTTGAATTGTTCTAAGCATGTATTACACTGTCTAAATTACAGGCCAGAATGTACTTTGATCTCTATTTCTCCAAGCAGAAGTGACTTTAATAAGAAATAATCTCTAATATGTTACTCATGCTGAGTACAATTTGATTATATACTTTTGCTATACAATGCTATATGTCAGTGGTGTTTGCCGTTACAGATCTGCACCCAATTTCATTTTAAATGGCACAGAACAAAGAATTTGTCGTGATGTGAAACTGTGGGCACCAATAATACACTTGGTGTTTTTTTGTGTGTTTTTTGTTTGTTTGTTTGTTTTTTGGTTTAAAGGACTGCATTTACTAGGAAGGTTGCCTTAATAGTAACAATAGAAAATCAGAATCTGGATTTACTAGCTTTAATTAAAGAAGCATTTAATTTAAACTTGTATTAGCTCCCTGATCTATAAAATAAATTCTCCTCTGTGAGCAGAGTAGAACCTGGGAAAGTGCAGATGAGACTTGAAAAAATGTAGGACCTTATACACACAGTTTACTGTATTAGACTCTATTTTTTAATGTCTTCAGTAACACACTCCTTCAGATGAGAACAGTTCTCCCAAACATCAGCAGCTTCATCGTTACTTTGTTGAGATATAGAAGAAGTTCATAGGCAAATATCCAGCAAAGAGGCATTGAGGTGCTTAGTACTGCAGTGCTTGAGATAGAATCCTAGAATCATTTACATTGGAAAAGACTTTCAAGATCATCAAGCCCAACCATCTACACTACAAGTCCACCACTAAATCATGTCCCTAAGCACCACATCCACGCATCTCTTAAATATCTTCAGGGATGGTGACTCCACCTACCTGGGCAGCCTGTTCTAATGTTTAAACACCCTTTTTGTGAAGAAATTATTCCTGATATCCAAACTAAACCATCCCTTGGCACAACTGGAGGCTATTGCTTTGCATCCTAACACTTGTCACCTGAGAAAAGAGACCAACACACTCCTTGCTGCAACCTCCTTTCAGGTAGCTGTAGAGAGTGATGAGGTCTCCCCTCATCCCCCTTTTTTCTAAGCTGAATCATTCCCCTTTTTTCTAGGCAGTTTCCTCAACCACTCACATAAGACTTGTTCTTTGGACCCTTCACCAGCTTTGTTGCTCTTCTCTGGATGCACTTGAGCATCTGAATACCCTTCTTGCAGTGAGGGGCCCAAACACAATATTCTAGGTGTGGTCTCACCAGTGCCACATACAAGAGGACAATCACTTCCTAAGTCCTGCTGGCCACACTAGTTCTGATACAAGCCAGGATGCCATTGGCCTTCTTGGCCACCTGGGCACACCACCAGCTCATGCTCAGCCAGCTGTTAATCAGCACCCCATGGTCCTTTTCTGCTGGGGCAACTTTCCAGACATTCTTCCCCAACCCTATACCACTGCATAGAGTGGTGACCCAAGTGCAGCAGCCAGCATGTTAGGAGCTCAACTTTGCCAGCAAAATTCATAAGATTGAGGGCTGCACATTTTTAGGCACCCTATCACATTTTGAAAGAACCAGTGTTTGGATATCTGAAAGGGTGCTTCAGGCTTGCCAAGAGTGAAAGACTAAAGGAATTGTTTCAGGATCAGAAACATAGAATCATAATAGAATCAAGTACTAAATGTACATGTACATGTAAATTTAAGTCTGTGTCCATGACCTCCAGGAGCAGAAGCCCCAATAACCAAATCTAGCTTTTACAGCTAGATTTGCTGGATCATAGATTCATAGAATGGTTTGGGTTGGAAGGAACTTTAAAGACCATCCACTTCCAAGCCCCTGCAATGGGCATGGACATCTTTCACTAAATCATGTTGCTCAAAGCCCCATCCAACCTGGCCTTGAACATTGCCAGGAAGGGAATCCACAGCTTCTCTGGGCATCATGTACCAGTGTCTCACCACTTCATAGTAAATAATTGCTTTTTAATGTCTAATTTAAACTTACCCTTTCTTAGTTTAAAAAGTTACCCTTTGTTCTGTCACTGTACCCCCAACAAAGAGTCCCTCCACAGCTTTCCTGTAGGCCCCCTTTCAGTACTGGAAGGCTTCTGTAAGGTTTCCCCAGAGCCTTCTCCTCTCTAGACTGAACAACCCCAACTCCCTCAGCCTGTCTTCATAGTAATGGCGCTCCAGCCCTTTGATCATCTCTGTGGCCTCCTCTGGACTTGCTCTAATAGGTCCACATCCTGCTTGTGCTGGGGGCCCCAGAACTGAACACAGTACTCTAGGTGGGCCTAGGGACTTAAGTATTGCTCTTAAACACCCGTTTGAATTTGGAGCCTGAAGCCCAACCTCATCTTTCAATCTCTTATTACTAAGGAATACTTCCCTTCATCCTTCCCAGCATAAAGACCTCCCAGCATAAAGGCTGCAAATAAGGGCTGCTTCCTACTTAGAAAAAAAGTTTACTTTTAGTAACTTTTCTATTTGATGTTATTGTGTTTAATTTCTTATATCAATAAAAATGCCTCTGCATCTTTCAGAGTCTTGTCATTTTAGTATCAATCAGTTCCAAACAGAACAGCCTAATGCACACAAAAATATGCTGCATTATGCTAAGTCATGACATGAGTCAGTAGGTAGTAGTATGCTAATACAATATCACCATTGATTTTCTAAGCTATTCCAGTATAATATATTTAGTACACAAATAACTATTGTCAATATATGCCAAATCAGCAACTTTGCACCAGTTTGATCTTGAAAAATGAATGAAATTATTAAAAGACTAGAATACACAATAGCAATATTGCTGGGCTTTTAAAACTAAATTAAGTTATTTTGCAGCATTTCTCCATGACCATACCACAGATCACCATCACCTACTTCCTAGCAGTTTTTGCTTCTTCTTCCAAGCATTGATTGGCTATACATGCACTCACATATCACTGCGGTTATAAGACAAAAAACATCCACGTTTTGAAATGAGTTTGTTCAGCAAACCTGGGCCAAACTTAAAACCATTGGAAGAGACAATTTGGTGGTAATTTCCTAGGATTTCCCTGAAATTTTATTCTTTGTATATTCTGGATGCTAAAACCCCAAAACATGGCTAACACACTCAGAGGACCAATTTCAACTTAAAACAATATAGGTATTTCATTTAAAATCAATATACAAGTGATGTTACCTGCTTGGATAAAATGACTAGGTGACTGAAGTACTCAGCCTGGAATAAAAAGGCTTTGATTCCACGTTCCATGTGAGGAGACCCAGATGTACCTGTTCCTTTCACCCCTTACAATTTAACAGTACTGCAAAGCTCATCATCGAGATGTTGCCTGAGCAAAGCAGTGTCCAAGCCAGTTATTGAAGTGCAGCTCCAAGAAACAAAATGGAAGGTTTGTGGTCATGACAAAGAAATAAAGTGCACAACAGAACTAAAAAGTGCTATATGGAATCAAAAAAAAGGATTGATTCAAGCCAGCCCCAAGGCCTGTAATGTACACTTGGAAAACAAATATTAGAAACTAAGCATGTAGAAAGTGATTCTAGACTGTCTTCTTACTTACCAACAGTAGTTTCTGATATCTCCCATTGATGGCTTTGCCAAGTTTTGGGGACCTCCAAAACTTCTTTAGATGATCAGTTGCACATTTATTTTTATTTCTATGAAAAATAATTTAAAGAAAATGGAAAAGGAAAAAACGACAACAACAACAACAAAATGCTGCCTGATAATTTAATTGGATGGCTTCTACTTTTGTGAAGTAGGAGACATACTTCCTCTGAACTTTCCTGTGTGCATGGGTCTATGGGGGACTGAGATACTTCCCTGAGAAGAGGAAGAATTTTATCTTCTAATCCCTGTTTCTAAGTAAGATTCTCTTTTAATCCAGTGATCATTTAGTATAAAACATATTAAAAATAAGTATTCAGAGAACTGCCTTCCACTTGAAGGGCAGCTTCAAGATACATCTCCTTTTAAACTGGTAAATATGGGTGTCTGAACAATATGCTGGCTGTTGTGAATACCTCCTGGAAGTGATTTGTTATCCCCACAGATTGTGTATACAAGTCAAGCATCTCAGGAGACAATTCTAATTTTTTGAGCTAAGGAGTAACAGGAATTGCCACACCCACATCTGACTGTATTTCCTAAAAGTCACACAAGAAGTACCAGGATAACAAGTCAAATGTAAAATATCTGAGAGAAGAAAACATGAAATTATACAGAAGCATATGCAGAAAACAGTGCAATAAGCATCTTCAGTCACGTAGCACAGAACTGAACTGCCTGGCATTTTTAGCCATTTCCTGATTAGGAATTTTTGAATTTAAACCCTATAGTAGAATTCATTACTTTCTATAATATAAATTATTTCTCCAGAAGTGTATTTCCCATAAGTAAAAAGGTTTTGCTATGGCCATGAATAAATCAACAATAGTATAAACTTTATAGGCAGTGCTAAGAAAAAAAAAAAAAAAAAAAAAAAAAACTGACTCAGGAGGGAAAACTAAACATAAATAACAGAAAAAAATTTTAAAGAAAAAAAAAAACACTAAACACTTATTTAAAATACTTTTATTCTCCCGAAAAAAGGGGCGGGGGGGGCGGGGGCTATGTGAAAAAGCAATCTACTTAAGGTTAGCATTGACAAACTAACGTTCGTTGTATTGATCAAAACCCTGTTTTGTCAGGGAAATATTTGATAATATTATTTTGACATAAATTCAGTAACCAATGGAACGCAGGGAAATCTTTAAGGTGTAACATGCAGTTTTGAGGCTTTAATCAAGAAAAGAATGATGGCCAAAATTTTGTTGAGTGCCTAATTATTTGACATATTTTTTTCCCTGTAATGTTTTTAAAGGAAACCACTAGAGGAAAAACAAGTCAGAATTATCCATATATATATATATGTATATATATTCAGAGTTTCCTACAAAAGTGGCACCGCAAATCAAGACTTTTCAACAAGCTTTCTCACTTTTCAAAATTTGTCTGTGTATTCTATATTTATATAGTTATCTTTACGTGCACATTTGTATACAAGAAGGAAAATGGATTGTACTGCTGTTCCTTTCCCTAAAGTAAGCTTCCAAGCATATGAAGGCATATTCTCATTAAAACAACAACAATAACAAATTAAAAGCAGATTAAATTTTTTTCTTCCACAAAAATACTCAACTATTCAATTTCTGTAACTCGTATGTGAAGAAGCTCTGCATTTCTGACAGCTCTCAGGAGCATAAAACGGCTGCTGTGGTAACTGCACATATACTGCAGTTCTAAATTTTTAGGCATTGTAGGCATTGTATTTGTGCTTAGGGAAGCAGTTTGGACCAAGAATGTTTTGTTCCCTAGACAGTAGTTCATTGTTTGCAGCTCTCTCTTCCACAAGTTGGTTTTATTTCTTCTTTCTTTCAGTCAGTCAAAAAGGTCAATAACTAACAATAAGTGCAAGCATTTTGGAGCAGAGTTCACCTGGATGGTGACCATCACCACATGCCTTCAGCAGCTAGACTCATATTGTATACATTTTTGTTTATGTGAAAGCAGACAATGCTTTTTCAGGCTAAGGGATGTATTTTTATCTGTTCTTGCAATATGTACAATGGTAGAACCTTAGTATCTGTTCCTAGAACTTTTATCTACGCCAATAAAAATAAAGTATAAATGAAGGTAAAGACATTTTTGGCAGGACTGACAGTATTCTGTGTTATTAAAACAACCCAGCACTTGTTCTAAGAACCTGTTTTTACCTGTTTATAACTACATCTCACTGTAAGCATTTGACTAAATCAAATCTGTTGGATTTTTTTTTATATTGCTTTCTTCTGTATGCAGAGGTATTTCATGAAGGGACTTTTGCCCCATTTTGAAGGAACTAGAATTGTTTAGAAAATGTGTCAGAGAAAAATACTATTGGCAAATAATTCTTTGTCTACTTTATCAAACCTTTAGAGATATTTCCACCAAAATGTCCTTTCACAGTTTTGTCCTGTGAAGTAGGAACTTAAAATTTGGCTTGTATCCTCTGCCAAGATGAACATGACATTTGCTGGCCTTAGGAAAATCCAGCTACATCAGATCCTTTTGGGACTTGTTCAAGCATCTGATACTATTTACCAATAACTGAGCTACATATCTTTAGTGTTCCCACAGAACAGATGAACTCCAAAACCCTTCCATTATAATGGCTGCCCATTAGTCATCTCCCTTGCCATTGCAGTTTAGCTACTTGATGTTCCCTTCAATGAGCTGCGCTATTTTAAATGAGCATTGTCCATTCCTGTTCAATGAAGAACCTTTAGGAGAAAAACATTGTTATACAAATATGTATAGAGAAAAAAAAAAAAAAAAAAAAAAAAAAGAAAAAAAAAAAAAAAAAAAAAATGCAGAATTGGCTAGGTAACCTCATTCCTGAAATATCCTAACTTCTGAGAACTTGACTTGTCAATCTTAGTACTCTTTTTGCAGATCTTATATTTTATATGTATACAACCTATTTTATATGGGTATGATTTTGTTTCAATAGTACCACGAGCTACAAAGTGAGGTGGGGGTCAAAGAACTGCCTCTATTTCACCTGAACTAACCCACACTTTTTTCCAATAATGAAGGCTGAATACAAAATGTGAGTATGTTTTCATATTATAGTACACTGAGAATATTTGTCTTCCTAACACCTGAAGCAAAATAGCATTAATTGAGAACGATTTTAACATTATGTGTGGCTGTGAAAAAGTTCAGTTAATTTCTGTTTGATATTAATTATGAAATGGTAAATAGTCATATTACTTTTAATTAGCAGTATTCTTGCAGCCATAAAGCTTTTCAGTCATGACTTATTTTTCTCAGTAAAAATGTTAAAAGTGGTTTCTGATAGGCATACATAAAGAAACTATAAAGGGTGTAGGAGAGTAATCAATGAAATAAATATTTACTAAGGATTAAGGTCGTAAATTATGTATCTTCCAAAGAACATAACTTTCAAACTGTCAAACTTCCTATTGATCTTTTTAGGATCTTTAACTCTTCTTCCTCTCTGGTGAATATATACTAATGAGAAATAGTATATTGCTAAGCTTTAGAGATAACTGACCCCTTAGACTACAGTTTTGATTGTTTCTGTACAGATGTCATGGAGAACTTGCACAAATGCAAAGAAAAGTAGGAATGACAACACTTATACTATTCTGATTACTTCAGGGGTGGCCAGCCTTACTGATCCTCCATCCCAAGTACCAAATTCATTACATAATCAAGAGCCATAAGACTCATACTCTATGCTTTGTAAAAGGTAAGAAAGAAAACTCTGGACAACATTTACAAATAGAAGAACTTTCCCAAGCACTTCACCATCACATGCAGAATGAGTTTCAAAAGGATTTGTCTACCAGGAGCTCTGATAACGTCAACTGTTGGACCACTTATAAGAATATAATACAAGAACTCCAATGGTTCATATCCCCGAATTTAGCCAATAGCAGACCTTTAGGGAAGAGTAAGAAGGCACGAAACATGTATAATACTATTTTAAAATTCCCTTCACTTCCTTAGGAACTTCTTTAAACAAATTTCATGCCTACATATTTAATAGCACTTAAAGGGCCAACATAAAGTTTTAAAACCCACACCACTACTTGGCAAGTAATGAATGCACTGCTTGTTGTACAAAGAACTACCCCCTTTTTTGTGTGTTGAACTTGGTTTATTAAATTCATTGACCTACCCTTTTGTTAAAAGAGAGGATGAACAATCTATCTTTACATGTACTATTTTATTTTGTTTTGTTTTGTTTTGCTTTGGCATTTATGATTCTGTAGCTCAGTACCACACCTTCCTCTTCAGTTATTTCTGTTCCCAGATGAATACTGGCAAATTCAACTGTTCTTTTTATACAGGCCATTCTCATTCTATAACTCTCAGCATCCACACTCAAAACCATGTACACTATTCCATATCCAGTTAGGTTTCACAGTTCTGCAGTTGTCTTTAAATTTGTCTTGTGGAAACTGCATTTGAGTGGCTGGTGCCACATTTGCACCTCAAGAGTTACAGCCTGGTCAGCCTTCCACCATGCTTCCACCATGAAGGTAGAAAGTGTTAACATCATGTAATTTTAGTGTATCCTTAATAACAGAAGTTCCTCTTATCAGTAAACCAACCCCCAATATATCCTACCAGTGGACAATGCAACCCCAGATAAACACAGAGAGAAAATGTGGAGATAGGATTTCCTCTCCAGTGTGGCACTCATTACCTTATTTACATCCCAAAGTGAAGGACAAAGTGGATAAGGAGCTGTGTAGATTCTACTACTATTTCAAAAAGTATTGTGTGAAAAGTCATATTTGGAGTTCTATTTCTTAATCTGTTACTGAAATTGGAAAGTGGAACTATTTTGGTTCCCAACTGCTACACGATGTTCCTGTGTTCTAGCACTATGAAGAATGCTATGAGCTGCTTTTTACTTCTCATTGTGGAAGGAGCAGATCTAGCTTCTCAGAACACATAAAGATCCACATGGACTACAGTAAAGTTAGAAATCAGTTCTTCCACTTCAGAAGAAGCTATGAAGTTGTGAGGCCAGGAGGGAGATCAATTGTGCAGCCAATTCCACATGCCCTTGCGGTGGTTTTGCCCTACTTGGCAGGTACACTCCACCACAACTGCTCTCTAACTCCCCCTCCCTGAGAGCAAAAAACATGATAGAAAATACAATGGAAAGGGCTTAGGGGTTGAGATAAGGAGAGGGAGATCACTCAACAGTTATCTTCACAGGCAAAACAGACTCAGAATAGGGAGATTAATATAATTTATTGCCTATCTATGTCCTACCCCCAAGCGTCAAAGGGGAATGGGGAATGGGGGCTGCAGCCAGTCCCTGACGCTTTGTCTCCACTGTTCCTTCACAGTCACACTCTGCCTCTGCTCCATGTGGGGTCCCTCCCATGGGATGCCGTCCTTCCTGAACTGAGCCTGCGGGGGCTGCCCACAGGCTGCATCTCTTCAGGAACTGATCCCCTATGGGTTCGTACCACGGGGTCCATCTGTCAGGAGAAAACTGCTCCAGCACAGGTCCCCATGGGTGGCAGCTCCCCGCCAAACCCCCTGCTCCTGTGTGAGCTCCTCTCCACAGGCTGTAGCTCTGGCCCGGGGCATGCTCCTGCAGGGGCTCTCCATGGGCCGCAGCCTCCTCCAGGCCACATTCACCTGCTCCACCGGGGCAGCATGGCGATCTGCTCCATGTGGGACCCATGGGTTGCAGGGGGACAGCCTGCTCCACCAGGGGCCTCTCCACCGGCCGCAGGGGAACTTGTGCTGTGTGACTGGAGCACCTCCTGCCCTCCTTGTGCACTCACCTTGGGGGCTGCTGGGCTGCTTCTCTCTCAGCTTTCACCCCTCTCTCCCAGCTGCTGCAGCAAAGCAGGATTTTTTTTTTTCCCCTTCCTAAACTCTGCTCTCCCTGAGGCCCAACCAGCGTCACTTATGGCTTATCTCTGGCCAGCAGCGGGTCCCTTTTGGAGCCATCTGGAGCTGGCTCTGATCTGACATGGGGCAGCGGCTGGGTTCTGCTCACAGAGGGCACCCCTGCAGCCTCCCAGCTACCAAACCGTTGCAACAAACCCAGTAGAGCCCCACACCCATTACCCATCACATGCCCCATAACACATAAGATGCTGCTTGCCACATTAATTAGACCATTACAATCCCCTGAGACACCTTAATATACCTTCAGCTGTTGAGACTGCACATGCTCAGGACCTACAAAAAACTTCATCTGCTTTTCTCTACTGGGTCACTGACATTTGTTTTCCACATTCTGAAAAAAATATGTGTCTTGTTAATGTGTTTTTCTCCAGCTTAGGAGACATACAGAGATACATTGGTTCTCACTGTCACAAACTACAGAATACAGGAGAATGTCCTTTCCTTTGTGAGGGAAGCATCTCTCCATGACAAGGTTACGTATATCCCCTACTCAGAGTCTTTATAGGCTCACTTTTCCTTTTGGTCCTGAACAGTTCAGAAGGTTCTGGCTCTTGGACAGAATATAAATGGAGTTGGGAACATGTACTGAAGAATATAACCCTCTTTCCACTTAGGTTCACATAAAAAATATGGTCCTTTTCAGGGCTCAGTAGCTAATTAATAGCAGAATGTGTTTAAATAGGTTAAGTTGTTGTACATGCTTTGGAATTCAATGAAACAGAAAAACCTAATAAGGAAAATCAGGATCTTTTATATAAACTAATCACTTATGGTTAAGCTTTCTTTGTAACATCTTCACTGCATTATTCCACTGACAATAAATTGCTCCTTTCAGTGAAGGCAATATTTCTCAACTCTCATGTACCGTAAATCATATTTTCTTCTCAATCTGCCAGTTTTATTTTAAACAATTGCAGTGAAGTGTGTACCACAATTCACATGCCATATATTACCTTCTATCAACAGCTGCTTTAACCAGCGCAATTCAGGCTTTCTAGTTTCAGTTTCATATTTATGTATCTTGTCAGCTGGGAAAACAAATACCTTGAATTCACTTGCACACCCCAAGAACAGCAGAATATCATATCTGATAAGGCTGTCAGTAGCACCTCGGGATTTTCAACATGATTTTTACTGGCCAACACCAGCAACGTTGTTAATGATTCTGATAATTAATATTTCCGAGGCCTAAGGAAATGTATTTATGCATTATTACATAGCATTTACTTTAAAGTACTTTGAAGTTATTGCTGCTAAGAACAGCCTGTTAGTACTTAAATATTTTAATTGTTTATGTTCTTCTTATTTACACTTCTCTATTGTCTACAATTCTTCATAGTTTGATGTCAACCAGAAAAAAAAAAAAAAATCAACAATATTTACAGAAAATAAGTACCTGATAAGAACTTTGCAGACTAGAGTTGACTTAAAAAATAAAAAGTATCCCCACTTTAGTTGTTCAGAATTGTATTAGATAAAGCTGCAATTTCTAAGTAATTCCTCATGATGTGTACAAAAAACAACAACAAAAAATACACTAGGCCTTTGAATCTAATGAGCAGCCATGTTGTTTTAGATGAGAAGTCAAGGACTCACTTTTCTTGAACTAAATCCCCTCCAATAAAAAAGAGTTCTCCAAGAGACAGTGAGCAGGTACCATAGTTGTTAATGCCACGGGGAGTCTTGCAATGTCGCTGTGTGTTCTACGTGTACTATCAGGCATAAGGAGGATTATGCCATAAACAGTTGTATTATCATTATCCCATTTATGAGAATGAGAAATCTTAACAACAGCCAGTTCTGTGAGGAATTAGAAGTATAATTTTCATCTTTTTAGCCTGCACAAAAATTGCATGAATAGCATCTGGCCATTCATTGTATACCAATTGTTTGATGGAAATCAGAACTGTAAACAGGTAGAGGCCATGATAATATGATTATGATTTCATCTGGGTAAAAATTCCAGCTATTCTTCATCTGTTGTTCTTAAAGAGCTACAGATTAAAGCTTAAAGATCTTATGACTCTTTGCCATAAAAGTTAACCTGCACCAAACTGAAAATAAAGTTTATGATTCTGCACTTCCGTAGGAGTTCAGAGTGCTCTGCAACTCACCACTTCTGATGCTTTTAAGTATCATCTCATAACTGGCTTAGTAATCAATAGATCTCTTAAAGGTCTGCTATATGTTTGTTTGATGATCTGGTAGGTCTTTTACACCTCTGTTTGAAAAGAGATAAAAAATTGGTCTAAACAGCTCTAGATTAAAGGTACCTGTGATTGTACTGGTTAAGTTGAAGTGTTGCTCTTTGAAGTTTGCGCTTTCCTTTTTTTAACTACAAATCAAACACTCATTTATTGTTTACAAATTTACTATTAAAACTTCAGTCATGAAAATGATGAGTGACAAAATACTGACACAATTCTCCTGAAAGAACATAGCTATTAAAAATGCAACATCACCGATGGAATTTTGTGTCCTTGGAAGTCTTCCTAGAAATATTACAGCGTTTAACTCCAAAAGCAACCAAATTTCTGCCAGGGAAAGGGAAAGGGAAAGGGAAAAGGAAAGGGAAAAGGAAAGAGAAAGAATGGAAAGAACGGAAAGAACGGAAAGGCGCAGTTGTGTCCCCTCCTTGCATAGCCCCAACATTTTCACTAGGAGACAGAGTGAGAAACAGAGAATGACTTGACATTGTACAAACATAATTCAGCAAAAGTTAAAACATTGGTGTGTTATCAACATTGTTTTTATCACATATACTTAACATCATGCCATAAAACTTAACATCATGCAGGCTGCTGTGAATAAAATTGATTCCATCACAGCTAGACCCAGTTCAGGGAAACTGAACTTTGAACACAGTTCTCAAGAGCTCATACCTAGGCGTTCAAGAAAGGCTAAAGGCTTTGGATACTCACCTTAAGAGCATTTTCCCAGGGGTCTGATTTTCAATAAATAAATTCTCAGTGCTTTATGAAAAATAGTTTCCTTGAAGGTGCCTCAAATCTGATATCAGAATATCTCTTTGCTTCTAAGAATACTCAAAAAAAAAAAAAAATACAAGCTATACATAATAACTACCTGTTTTCAAAAATCTGATCCTCAGTACATCCACTATATTCTTAGCTCTGCTAATAGACACCAGAAAACCTGCAAAACCCCCATATCAAAATAAAATAATTAAATTTATTCATAATTAAATTCTTTTTTAGGAAAGACCCATCAGAGGCTAATATCCCACATACATCTTACTTAGGCCTCATGCTGCCATTCTGCACAAGATAAATTTCACCTCTCAATACAATTTTATCAATTACTCCTACTCTTAATAATCACTTCAGGACTTTACAGAATTAAATATATGAGCCAAAAAATAATAGCATGAATGCCAACTTGGTTGCAATATTGAGTATGATGCAACATTGTGCTGTATTTATAGAAGACTCAGAGGACTTTGGTTATTAAAAGGCAATGATGGGAGGGTCCCCCAAAAAGCCTATTTTGATACCCAGAGTATTAAAAACATCCAGAAATATTATTAAATCAGCTACAGGGCTATAATCCCAGAATTCTCTTGTTATATAACCAATCAAGTCAATTCCATTCCATCAAGTCAAGACCTTAGAAAGTGATATGCCTCCTCAGAGATACCTCTAATACTGAATACATGGGCATTATTAAAAAAAAAAAAAAAAAAAAAAAAAAAAAAAAGAGAGAGAAAGAGTAGAAAAACAAAGACCTACATAAGTAGCCTTTCATGGAGGCTCTCCAGTAGATCTGACAGTGATTCATGCATTTTCCCTTTTCCTAGGGGACTGTACAGGTTGTGATTGCTCAAGTGTGCCCATATAGCACATGTTCTTTCCCCACTCACATGTTCATCCAGTGAGCTTCATTGTCTAATTTTCTTTTTACAGACCTGCTCTCATTCACAGAGGAGTTGTTTGCATAATCTTCCTGGAATTTTCTACTATCTGGTCCAGTAAGATCAGCTACATGGAATCTTACTTCTTACCAGCTTCCAATAGTGAGGGAAACAACACTATGAAGACTAATAGAGTATAAAATATTTATATATTTCTTTCTTTATCCTAAAAACTTTCTCCCTTTTCTTTCTTTATTTTTTTAGTATTATCGGTTTTTGTTGTTGTTGTTGTTGTTTTGTTTGTTTGTTTGTTTGTGTGGGAGCCCATAACTCTAAAATTCAATTTGCTTATAGCCAGGGTAAATCCTCAGACACCATTACAACAATAGTATGTGAAAATAATAACAATTATTCTTTTAGATCAAAAGATGTCATAGTGAAGTGTTCTTCCTGCTGAAGCATTTAAGGAAGATTAACCCAAAACAAATAAGCAGGTCATGTCCTTATAATATCTAGATGTTCTTTCTAGAGAGACTTTACTAGATCTCTTCCCAAAGTTTTGTTCCAGATAGATCATGACCAATGTCCTGGATGGGCTGAAATTTCATCACAATGTACCCCAGCCAAGATTCACAGTTCCTCCACGAGTAAGTATTTTCATAGTTTACAGATAAATACAACTTTAGAAAGTCTTTTCAGGTTCAGAACCTTTTTAAAAATATTTTAATTCCATTGTGCTCAAAAATAGTCATATAGGAGAAAGAATTTTGCTTATACCTTTTATAATCAAATAATATGCACACTTCCTGACCTCTTCAGGTCACAGTTAATTTATTATCAGGATGAATGCAGACAGCATTGCCTTCCTTCTGCATACTCCTGAGATTTACCACATGAGATATTTTTAAGTATAAATCCCTTAACATCTGCCTTAATTTAGTAGATAAGATCATTAACAGCCATTATATCTAATCAACATCTAATCCTTGTAGAAGAGATTCATTAGCAGGATGAAATGGGAGCAGAAGCCCACTAATGATAAATGTTTATTTTCTTTGAATAAATTTCCACTAGGGAAGAGCTGGCAACACTTTAAAAAACTCTTCCAGAGCAACATTGGACTGCAGATTGAAGGATCACATTCAAGCAGCAGGTCATTAAGAATGCGGTGCTTGCTTTTATATCTGTAATCACAAAACAGATTTTTCACAAAATGGAGAAACAGGTTAAAGTTAAAAAAGAATTGTTAGGACAATATTTTGCTTGTGGTGTCATCTGTATTCATTGGAGTACAATCCTCTTCCCTGAATGAAGATAATATTGTTGTTCTTCCAGAAGCTTTTCGCTGTATATGAGGAGATATACGGCCACATACCACAGCAAGGAAATTTCTGAGGTCTATATGAGGAAAAGGAGAATGTGACTATAAAGCTACAAGATTTCTTTCTCCTTTAAAGTCTCCAGGAAGACTTTCTGAAGTGTCTTTACAAGTTAAATTACACAGACTTCTGATTATTACATTAGAAAATGAATTACAGTACCTATATATTAATGGTTTATATGTGTTGTTGTTAAGTCAGTAGGCATCTAAGTAGTGCAGTCATTCTCTAGCCCCCTGCCCCTAAATGGGAATAGGGGAGAGGATCAAGGAAGGTAAAAGTGTGAGAACTCATGGGCTGAGAAAATAATAATTTAATCTAGAAGATATTTAAATAATAATAATAATAATAATGCAAGTGATACATAGCACAACCACTGGCCACCAGACAACTGATGCCCAGACAGTCCGTAAACAATGGCAGCCCCCCAGCTAACTTCTCCGGTTTTATGTTTCATCAGGATGTCATATGGTATGGAATATCCCCTTGGTCAGTTTAGGTCAGATGTCCTGGTTGTGTCCCTGCCCAAATCCTTGTGCACCCTCAGCCCTCTCACTGGCAGGGCAGCAAGAGAAGCTGAAAAGTCCTTAACTCAGAGTAAGCACAGCTCAGGAACAACTAAATTATAGGTGTGTTATCAATATTATTTTCATTCTAAATCCAAAACACAGTGCCATACCAACCACTATGAAGAAAATTAACTCTACGCCAGCCAAAACCAGGACAACATGGCCAGAGTGATCTGAGATCATCATTTGACAGCTGAAAGATGAACATAGTGATAAGGGAAACTTCTGCTTGCCAAGACCCCAAATCTTTTCTTTTTCTTTTTTTTTTTTCTTTTTTTTTCTTTTTTTATTTTCTTTTGAATTAACTGAAGAAGGTTGCAAGGCTTAAAATTAGTAGCCCTAATAAAGTCTGTAAATAATTAAATGCTTGCTTATTTTTCTTATTTCAAGCTATTCTCTCTAAATTTTCAGGCAAATGGTGATAAAAGTCATAAATTGTAAAAAACAGCAACAACAAAAGCTACTTAAAAGTCTTTCGCTGTAGCATAAGAATTTGTCTACTGTTCAGATTCTGATCTAAAGGTGTTCAAGCATTTATTTCTTATATATTTGTCATACCATTTTTGTTGGTTCTACAAATGTAGAAATGTCTCCTGCACTTTAACCATTTGTATAAGCAATCTGCTGCCAAATCTTCATTCACCCTTTGGCTGAACAGAGAATTTGAAGAATCTATGTTATAAATATCTTTATCCTTAAAGAATCTATGTATTTCATGATTATTATTTTTCCTTTTTAACCACAAAGATATGATTAGAAACCACAATTTTATTTCTAGATTTTGGTTGATTTTTGCATTCAAATTACATTGAATAAAAATCATACACATCACTGAAGATAGGGACAGAAATCTAGATCTAACTCTGACCATTTCTCCCAAAGTGTCTATGTCTCTATGCTACATAGAAAAGCTCTGACTTACTCTTTCTAACCCCACCAATGCAACATTTCTGTACTGTATTTATAACTTCAATGGTAAATACATCAAACTAACTAAAAGTTGGCAGTTTCGGAATGAATTATGAGCATGAACCACTTCATTCTAGAAAGCACACCCAGAATCTATAATTAGGATTTCATATCATGAGTATTATTAAAGTTAAGATGGTGTACAAAAGACAGACTCTGATTAGAAATGAATGTAGCTGTGATTTTTATATGTTGTTTTGAATTTAGGACTTTGAAGTGTTCTAAGCAGACTTACCAGGAAGTCCTTTCAGACAATTTTTGTGCATGACTGGAGTATAGAACCTGAAGTGCTGGCCAGATTCAGGCTCTTCCAATGAATCAATCCTAAACTCACATTGTGGTTGACTACTGAAAGTGTCCAATGCAAGTTCATCAAAATGTCTCAACTTTGAGAAATAATAGCATTAGATTACTTTTAGAATAATTATTGACAATTCTTGATAAAAATTCTCAGCCCACAAGACCTCTAACTTCTGATCATCATGACCTCCAGACTGTGGCACTGGTGTACGGTACCAGGTACAATAGTTATGTTCTGAATTCAAGGGCAGCTCTACCATCTGGGATCTATATTTTCTCATGTAAGCAGCCTGCTCCAGCTTAAAAGTCCAGGCTACCTACAAATTCCATCTGTCTTCATTGCAGGTTACATTAAAAAAAAAAAAAAAAAAAAAAAAATCTGATCGCCCTGATCACCTTTCTGCCTGAGCTGTCAGGCCTTATAGGGTTGCTGGAGGCTTAGAACAAAATGAGGCGCTTTGCACTGAGCACAATCAAGTGATCTTCCCAGAAGAATATGCACAGGAGCTACAACAGCTCTTCTACAGGTAGACAAGGAAGGTAAGGGTCTATGTTGGCCTTAAAATGGCCTTGGTGACACTCTGGACAGAACAGTAATCACCATCTTTGGTTCATTTCCTGGTCAGATTTTCACATACACAGAAAAGGTGTCCTGACTTTTAAACTATTTCTTCCAGCTCAGGGATTTTCAGAGTTCATCAGAAGTAAATTAATATCAGTCTTTAGAAAACTCTTAATAATTCTGTTATGAAATCTAAAAGAGAGACCTATTTACTATTTGCCCTTTGTATTTGTCCTTTCACATCAAGTGTATCTTCCTACATCCCTCATTTTGCATACTTATCTCTGTCTTTTTTGTTGTTGTTGTTGTTAAAATCTAAAATCCATACAGAAATTGCACTAATGTGGGGTTTGACACACCATAAGAAGCCCTGTCAATTTGGGGAATATTTTATTAATCTCATTTTTCAGCTGTGATAACACTCAAGAAACAAGATGAGCAGCCCCAAAGATAATTTTTACAGTGATATATGCGGCTACAGATAGGACTTAACACCAAGGTCAGGAAAATTCACACAATCTGTTTGAGAACATAGTGTTGCAAAACTGAACTCATAAATAGACTTTGAGAAAAAAAAAAAATGAACAGAGATGAACAGTGAAAAGTGCATGCTCATTTGGCACAAACCATCTACTCAACATTGACCCCTACTCAGAAAATACCTTTCTCAAGACACGAAATGAGTCTCCATCAGATTGCTCCATTTGGGATCTAGTGTCTTGTCCTTTCCTGAGCTGGAGGTATTTCTTTTTCTACATGAATTCTTGAAAGCTGCTTTAGAAGTTGGTCAGTAAAGGGCTATCTATATTTTTGCCACTCTCCATAAGACTCTCCTAAAATCTATATGTTGGTGTACTACCAAACATCCACTCAGCTCATGGAAGGGGAGAACAGAAAGTACAAGCAGGGTCCAAGGGCAGAGAGAGACTCAACAAGGATCACAACCTCCAAACCAAAGTGAAGGATTGTGAAGCAAAGGTCTTGGATAGACAGTAACCTGTTTTCTTGAACATTGTGCCAGTGATTGTGTAAGTGATCATCAGATCATCAAAACACCTACTGTCCCTTATATTCAGCTTGTTAGTAGATCACTGATGTAATTAATTATATGCTACTTTCCCAGGGAAAAAAAAAAAAAAAAGTCTTACCTGGGGAGGATGAAGGAAGAGAATCCTTCACTATAAGCACTACCCAGTAATTTTTTTAAAAGATCAGGTTAACTACAACAAAGTCATATTTCTGGGATAACAAAGGCCAGATTTTAAAGAAATATGTGATTTAAATGCACACTGGAATTGCTGCTGGATAAGAGCATGCATTGCTGCCCCTCAGCAAGGGGAAGCACTGGGCATTTGGATGATTCTGAATAGGTTGCTGTCTATTGAATATATAAAATAAACATGTTTCAGGTTGGTCTGGTGGTTTAATTCAACATATCATATCTTCTTAAAGAAGGCATGTAAGAAGAGACAGAGACAAATCCAGCATATGTTGAAGGTAACGTCTGAAACAGAGCATAGCAGAGTCAAGAACAAAAACTCTTAGTATTCATCAGGGCCAGATTTCACTCTGGGAATAATACATTCCTTAACTTGTCTAGAGAGTGGATAGGACACTCAGAAATAGTCATCAACTTCACCTCCGTGTACTGCACCCTGGGATAGCTGGATGCTAGTACACACACTCACACAGAGTATAAAATACAGCAGAGACATCTACATTTACAACAGGGAACACCCACACCTGAACGATGCCAGTGGGGAAACCACATGCTCAATTTTTTACAAACAGCCATAGGAAAAAAGACATTTCAAGGAAGTGTTAAAAACATACTGTAAATTTAGCAAAAATAAGCAGCAAGGCAGCATAATTTAGAGCATTTTAAGAGCTCAGGTTCAAGGAGCTTCCTACCACTCACCTGTTTCGCTTCATTCATGTTACATGGACAACAGGTTAATACACTGCATTGCTTTTCCACCTACTTTGCTGTTCTGCCAAATCAATTTATGTCAGTGAGGTTTGTTTCACTCACATGCCTCCAGGTACTTACTTATACTTGGGACTTGTGCTTTTTGTTGTTATTGTTGTTTTTGCCCTGAGCAAGTTATTTTGGCTGCTGAAGCAATGCACCACTATACACAGAGTGCTAAAACTCAGAATGCAGATAAAGGAACAGGTACACTGCATACTGAATTCAAGCGTTAACATGAGTTTTGCTGTACACACTCCTTGTTTTCTGTAGAGGGAGGCGTAATTCAAGCAAAACCACTATTTTCTGCACACTAACCCCACAGGACCAAATTCTGCCACCTTTATTCTTTTGGTGCAAGTCTGATTACATACACAGGGTTCACCAAAGGAGCTAAGTTAGTTAGGTTATACCTTAAGGCACAGCCCTGAGCAAAGAGTGCAAACAAGGGCTCCAAAGGCTAAGAACTGCTCTGAGAAGGTTAATTATTTCTTTCACTCCCTCATTTATTTCCTCTATTATTTTTTTTAGTTTTTGAATTAGAGGAGATAGAATACAACAGGTCTGTGTTTCAGCTGGAAAAAAAAAAAAAAAAAAAAAAAAAAAAAAAAAAAGGATGAGCTGGAGTTGGAGGAAATAAAGTGTTGATTTTTAGTTCTGGTGTGGTGAGCTAACTATGGACACCCTGCCACTCTCCCACTCCCACTCCTCAACAAGACAGAGGGACGTAATAAAATGGAAAAGCTCATGAGTCAAGATGAAGACAGATATCACTTATCAGTTACCATCATAGGTAAAACAGACTCAACTCGGGGAAGATTAATTTAACTTAAGGCCTATTAAAAATAAAGCAGGTTGATAAAAAACAAAGGGAAAATTTAAACCAGCTTCTTTCCCCTCCAGCTCCCTTCTTGCAAGGCTCAACTTCACTCCTTCCTTCCCAACTCTTCTTCCTTCTCCACCCTGAACAGCACATGGGGTGGGGAAGGGGGGTTGTGGTTAGTCCATAACACTTCACCTCAGATGCTCTTTCTTCCTTACACTTCACTGGCCTTGGTGTCTGCAGGGCTGCTTATCTCTACATTTTCTCACTCCCCTCTCCCAGCTGCTGCTGCACAGAAGTTTTTTTCCCTTTCTTAAATCTGCTCTCACAGAGGCACAACCAGCGTCACTCATTGCTCAGCTTTGGGCAGTGCTTGGTCCATTTTGGAGCTGTCTGGAATCAGCTGGTTTTGATGTGGGGGCAGGTCCTCATTTCTTCTCACAGAGGCCACCACTGCAGTCCTCCCCCCTTCGCCCTCCCCCCACCCCCCCACCCAAAAAAAAATCACCATGTAAACACAATTTGTTTAAACCAACAGACTTGGATATGCAAAGTATAATGGAAAAAAAATGCTTCTAAACAAGATAGAAGAAAGACAGCATGGGCAGACACAGTGACCCATGAAGAGTCTGTTTTGTCTATGAAATATAGCTTAGTACTTTGAGTCAGATCTCTGACTGCACTTTTTAAAGAGTGGAAGGAGTAACCTGTGATCTGAATCCAACTTGCTCTTCCCTTGCACTTATGAAAGTAGCTATACGAAGAGGATGAATGGCCCCAGCATGCGTTTGGCCTGGCCAGCTAGCACTCTGCCAAACAATTCCTTCCCACAGCCAGGGAGTTAGCCTGGGCCAAGAACCATTCCCAGTAGACAGCTTAATTGGAAAGAGTTTTGAATTGAAAGAGTGTTTAATAGTATAAATAAATCATGCCATGCCAGTTGGCCTCAGTTCCAGAAACAAGTCCTACACATATATAATTTATTAATAAAAAGCATAGCTAATAAGAATGCGTGAAAGAAGATAATGACTAAGCACATCGCTTGGATGGTTGGCCATTCACATGCATTTCATCAACCAAGATTACCATAGTTCTTCCACCACTTTTCTCTACTACAGGAAATGGGAAGCATGAAAATATATACTTCCTACTTCCTTCTTCCTTTTACTGATAAAGACCAACTCAATAATAAAGGCCTTGCATTTGTTGTATTTCCCTAGCTGCTCTCAAACTTGTGCTGAAAAGCTAGAGCAGAAACTGGATACCTATATCTTATATCATCAAACCTAACACTATTTGCATCAGTGTATCTAGAAGACTCAACTGAGATCATTGTCCTACTAAAAGTTTGGAAGCTGTCTTCCTCACACACAGATTACTGGTTAAGAAATGTCTCTGGTACTGAACAGCTGAAAGTAGGTCACCTAGGACTACAATAAACAGCCTTTCTTCCACAGGGCTGAGTGTGCTCAGCACATCTGAAACGTTCACACCAGCCCAATCAGAGATTATTTTTGGGTCTTGATTTTACAGCATTTAACACTTTTTGAACATTTCATTCTTCAATAGAGTTGGCTCTCACCAGGATTTATGGGAATCTGTGCTTAATTACTGCAGTACTGGCAGTCCTCCAGCTCAAATTCCATGCTGTCCTGCTTCCTACCTGAACTGAGCCATGCTGCTATTAATGGTTATATATTTACTAATATAGAAAAAGGACAGGGACCTCTGATGCTTATGCCAACTCTTTTGGAATACCTTGCACCAAAATAGACAAACCTCCTTACATTCCCACTATAGAAAATCAAAATCCAAACTTTCTGTTGCATTGGACCACAGGTGGTGCTAACCCCTAAACTGTATCTGAGCACTGTTTGAGAGAGCTGACTCTCACTAAAGATACGCCAGGCTAACAGGATATGTGGATGACAAACAATGCAAACCATGTGATGTGGCAATTTCATTGTATTAATATAGATGTAATCTTTTAATGCTCCATTGCTCCAGAGACATTTGAGACATGTTTACTCTGTATAATGGTCATCTATCTTTTCAGAAGAAAACATACATGTATATATGCACACACATACTTTAAAGCGTACAGTTGAACCCATGTGTGGCATAATGCCTTCCTACTTCCCTCCTTCATGTCAGTCCTAAGGAGAGTCATAGCAGGTTTCCATCTTCTCAAACACTATATAAATTATAACTATCTCTATTAGAAGGGCATGTCACTTCTCAAGGTCACCATTTTCTTCATGATGATGTCTGATACCCTTAGTACTTACACTGCATACCACCAGCCAGTAGTCAATGTTGCTTTCAAATTCCATGAACAATCATGAAGGACTTATCAGACCGGATATGTTTCTTCATATGTTACCTCCAGATTTTGGAAACATCCTAAATACACTGTGTAGTGGAGAATTGTGCATCCACGGCTTTCTGTTAAGAACTGCAATAAAACAAACCTATCTGTGAAGTTAGTGACAGTGGTGTAGTTGTGAGCAAATCAATACAGCCATTTATAATTTGGGTATATAGAATTTATTCACACCTAACTTACACGAGACCAGACATTAAACATATCCCCCCAAAAATATCCATTTTGAATAAAAACGACAGCACAGTAATTAACAGAGAAAACATGTTTTGTAATAACAAAGGGTGGTCATACTTCAGTTTGCTGCAATAATATCTTGTGACGGTTTCACCTTGATAGGCAGCTAAACTCCACCACAACCACTCTCTCACTCCCCCTCTTCAAAGGAAAAGGGGGAGAAAATACAATGGAGAAGGGCTAAAGCACTAAGAATAGGGAGATGGCTTACCAATTACAAAAGGCAAAACAGATTCAACATAGGGAGATTAATACAATTTATTGCCTATCACTAGCAAGTTAGAGCAGTAAGAACTAAAATCAAACTAAAAACACCTTTACCTTATCCACCCTCTTCCACCTCCTACACCCAAGCAGTGTAGGGGAACAGGGAATGGGGGCTGCGGTCAGTCCCTGACACTTCATCTCCACTACTCCTTCACGGTTCCTCTCTGCCCCTGCTCCACGTGGGGTCCCTCCCACGGGATGTTATCCTTCCAAATTGAGCCCACATGGCTCCGTACCATGGGGTACATCCATCAGGAGCAAACTGCTCCAGCACAGGTCCACCACGGGTGGCAGCTCCCCCCAGGCCCCCTGCTCCTGTGTGGGCTCCTCTCCACAGGCTGCAGCTCCAGCCCGGGGCATGCTCCTGCGGGGGCTCTCCATTGGCCGCAGCCTCCTCCAGGCCACATCCACCTACTCCACCAGGGGCTCCTCCACGGGCTGCAGGAGGGAGATCTGCTCCATGTGGGACCCATGGGCTGCAGGGGGACAGCCTCCTCCACCAGGGGCCTCTCCACGGGCTGCAGGGGAACTTCTGCGTGCCTGGAGCACCTCCTGCCCTCCTTGTGTACTGACCCTGGTGGCCACTATGATCCCGTGAGACTCCTTAGGACACCTTCAGCTGTTGAGACTGCACACACTCAGGATCCACCCCCACTACCAAAACCTTGCTACACAAGCTCAATACACATCAGAGGCAAAATTATGTAGAGCGCTTGCATCACAGCCCATTATGAGCATGACACAACGTGACAAGCAATCCTTTTTCCCAAAGGACCTACAAATGAATAGGCTTACTATACCAGTCCTCAATCACAGCATTTCACAGTAGTTTTTTCTCACAGTTCAAGTCCCTGCCCACCAAAAGTAAATAGGCAGTAGACTGCAGCTCTGTATCACTCATGGGCCAATAAAGGATACCATGGCACATACAACAAAGCTGTGGTGGAAGAGGGAGTATTAGTGGCACAAGAAAACAGGAGCATTGCATCTGATCAGCCTGGAGTGATCTCATGAAGAATGCAGGAAGTTTGGGAGATTTGTATAAGCACCTCAGTGCTGCACAGATATAGTGCATTCACAGTGTAGTTAGGGCAATCATTTGTTCCTGGTGAGCAAAATAACTGAGTATCATGCTGCAAGAAAATTACCTAATGATAATTGTGATTTCTGAGGAAGCCCTTCTAAGGAAGCCTTTCTGAATTAATGTAAATAACCCTTATGTGATTTATATAGACCTAAGATGTTCCCTTCTGGTCAGAAAATTATGCTTAGTTTTAAAATGATTTTTTAGATTACTTTTTTTTTTCTTTAAATCATTTTTCTTCGAGAGAGACCTAGGCCCCTTAAATTGCTTACACTTAAATTATTTTTGATATATCCAAGGACATTCTAAAAAAACATTTTCTCAGTATACTTAAATATCCTGAAATGTTAATCAGATCCTCGATCTCAAGAAATATACTTGAATATTTTAATCCTGAAAGAATTTTCTTATTCTCATCAAGACGAAAGATTTTTCTTGCAAGTAGATTTAAGTAACACATTGTTGTTCTGTGTTCTGCTATTCTTCCTTTGATTTAATTTTTGTAGTAGAAAGCAAATAAAAGTTACAGAACTCTAATTAAAGAAATGTGCCTCCTAATATGGTAAACTTCTATTCTAAATAAAAATAAAATAAAATGTTTTATTAAGTAAGGGCAGATGATTTAAGACACCTTTATACCATGGTACAAAGTTGAAACTGCCTAGATAATTCTTGAGTACTATATTATACTTCTGGTGAAGATGCAAGAATCGAAAGCTGACATTTTAAAACCCAAATCGCTAGATGCTTTCTTTACTAGCATTTTACTTGACTGCTTTTAATTCCACAAAGTTGATATATGATAGTGAAGTCTAGCACACAATAAATTTCACCCTGAGTGGACAGAGGTGCTGTCAAGTCTTATCATCTTTAGAATGAAGGCAGAAGACCCTGGCACAATTCACTTCTAATTAAATTTTACTCTCCATTGAACACTCTGCTGAAGTTCACAGTTGCTGGCAGCAGAGGAAAGCCTAAGGCTGTGGTGCTATGCCTGATACATCTACTGCTCCTTCTGCATTTCTGTAAACATCCTTGTAGCTTATCACCTCATCAAAGCTCCAAGCTTCATTCTGAATACACTAAGAATAAAACAGGTATGTTATATGTTGCTGCTGGATCTAGATAAAAGTCAAGTGCAGAGTGAACCGTTCTAAATCCAAGACTTACTTGTTTTAAATTATGGATAATGACACAAACCTTGAGGACAAGTATATAATATTAAAGATTTACACAGCTCCCTCAGCTGCTATAAATAGGTGTTTTAAAACTCTGTTTTGTTCTACTTTTCTAAAGTAAGAGAATATACATCCCATTTAAAGGGCAAGAAAGCAGTCAATCTATTTCCTACATGGAAGAAGGGGACAAATAAACACAAATACTTCTCCATTAAATGCTTTCTTAACATTCTGCTATATTCTGATGGTTGTGGTAACTAAATAAGAAGTTGGTTGCGCCTTTATTGCAGTGTTCTTAACCTTGTGACTGTTACACTGTGTTATGCTGTGTAGACACTGTCTTATGTGCCTGTTTTAACTTCATATTTAGGTTGTATTTTCCTCAGGGCAGGAAATGTTGAACCTATGAATTTTGTGCAAAGTGACACCAAATTGTCAGGGTTGTTACAGGTAACAAGTCACCAGAAAAAAAATGTTACCCATGGGAAAAGCTGGTGTGACCCTTATTCATGAACTGGGAGGAATATATAACAGCAAGTCACAGCTGATAAATGAGAGTTAGAGAACTCTCATTTAGACAGATGAGGTTGAAAGGACCTATGGAGATCATCAAGACAGGATCAGCTAGACCAGGTTGCTTAGGGCTATGTTCATTCAGTTGCAGAATATATCTACTGATTTCCAAAACATTCCTAGGCAACTTCTTCCAGAGTTTGACCTGTCTCATGCTAAAAAACTGTTTTATTTGTTTGTTTGTTTTTGTTCCTCCTGTGTTTAAATGGTATTTCCTATATTTCAGTCCTTGCCCATTGTCCCTTGTCTAGTCAGTGGACTAGTACGCTCTTGCTACCAGAAATTCCCATGAATCTCAAGGACCTGGGATTCCCAAAGACAAATCATACTATTAAAGATGAAGGTAAAGAACTCAAGGTACTCCTTGAAAATTGGCTCTTCTGATCTTCCTCTTCTCTTCAGAACAGTATCCCATGGTATTCTTCCAAGAAGTTCTCTGAATTTCTCAGACTCTTCTTCTGAAGTTCAGGGTTATGATGCCTGGTTCCCTCCTCTCAGATGCTGACTCCAGTGCTCCATGGTCACCACAGTCCAGTCTACCCCCAGCATCTGTGTCCCAACTAGTTCTTCCTCATTTATAAACCCAAGAATCTTATGAGTTAAAAATAAGTAAATGAAAATAATAATAATAGAAAAACTTAAACAAGCACAAGGTGCTATAAATAATAGCTCCAATCTGAGTCTGAAGAGATTGATATTCGATGTGAATCTGACAATGAGAATCTACAATGCAGACTGGTCTCTGCACATGGACCTGACTTGGATTCTAGTTAAGGATAAGCTGCCATTTCCAACCAAGGAAGTATTAGGGGATAGTATTTACTGAAATATGCATAGTGGTTTTGGTATGCCTTATGGATTTAATTGCTGAAATTAGCCCTCAAGACAATCTTGTAATATTGCTAAATAACTGTTTTGAAGTCAGCTACGAGAAAAATATTTTCCAATCTCTCTTTTTTTTTTTTTTCCTCCTCATTTTAATCTCCTTCAGCAATTTGTCCAAGGCTTTTTGCAAGGAGATAGAAAAAAATCCAAAATATAACTGGGGTTCTTTTTCCATGTCCAGTCAATTGAACAATCAATAACTAATAACTATTTTTATACCAATATTATAATATTTAAATAAAATTTTTCAGTCTGAACTTTAAATACCATTTTTAATTATGGAAAGTTGTTTTGTTACAGCATTACTTTAAAATAACTGGAATAATTTTCCCCTCTTCACAAAATTTCTGAAGCACTTTGAAGAAAGCCTAGGTAGTTCTGACTTCCCCTGAAAATCTTGTTTTAAGTGAAAGAAAAATCTTCCCATGGAATTTACTAAAAATGCCTCTAAAAGAAAAATTTTATCAGCAGATTTTCAAAACGGGATCTTTGGGGCCTTAGGGCAAAGAAACACATGTAGATTACTTATATTTTCCAAGGTCAAAATGATCATTTTTTTCAACAAAACTAAACACTGATCTCGCTTTCTTGAAAACATCTCCCATGTTGGTGGTGGCTACATATTGTTATGAATTAAGATTTTCAGCAGAATGATGCACAAGGTGGGATTTTGTTTTGTTTCATTTTTTAAGAGAAAAACAAAAATGCAAAATGTAAAAGTGTTAGCAAAATTGGGTTATGCCCAACTGGACTTTTAATTCATCAAAATACAAGGAGTAAATTGATTAAAAAAATAATTGAAAAGGTTGCAAGGTTCTAAATCCCACCTACTACTTTTTTTCATATTGTTCTTATGTCTGTTGTGTGTCTTTCTCCAAGTGCTTTATAACAAGAAAATTAAAGCAAACACAGAACTTTTCTTAAGACCCTATATGATTGGATTGGGATCTTCAGTCTGGGACTATCAGAGTAATAGTAGTAATAAGCAAGTAAGTAAAAAATAGTAAGCAACATAGATGCTTTTCACCATTATTAGTAACAAGATGGGAAAGGACAAATCCCTGGCTCAGCTGTCACTGTTCTTTGTATAGCTATCTGGTGGGGAAAGTTGTCTGAACTTGTCCTTTTGCAGGCCATCAAGATACCATCACCAGAGGAAGAAGGGAGGACTAGTTTATCTTCATATAATTCTCTCTCAAATTTGTTTGTGGGAAGAACCAGCTTACACAAGATACCTTAACATGAAAAATGTCTTATTTTACTATGTAACCCTAGACAATCTTCATGTCCAAGAAGTAAAAGCTGACGTAAAGTTCAATTTTCAGTTTCCATAGCTCAACAACAAAATATTTGGTTATCTATATCACCTTCATAGCAATATATGTCATTAATGGGGATGTTATTATTTAGCACATTTATAAAGCTTGGGAAGCTCATATTTCAAAGTTTGCATAAGACTAAGTGCCTAGATTTATCGTTTTTATTATTTCTGATAATATTATTCAAGTCAGAAATTTGTACCCAAAAAATGTACATTTGACTTTTAAAATCGTAACAGATGGATAAGAAGAAAGTTCTCTCATGAGAGTGATAATAAAAGCCAGAGGAACAGAATGCTTGTACATTCAGAATCCTTAGCCAGTTAAGAGTAGCCATCACAACTGTCCACATGTTTTCCCTTTACTTGGTGGTATTTCTCTTAAATATGAGCAGAAGTATAATACAGCAAGAAATATGAGTAACTGACATTATCTACCTGGACTTGTGCAAAGCATTTGGCACTGTCCTGCAAGACATCCTTGTCTCTAAATTGGAGAAATATGGGTTTGACGGACCACTCGGTGGGTAAGGAAGTGGCTGGTTGGTTACATTCAAAGAGTTGTGGTCAATGACTCAATGTCTAGGTGGAGATCAGTAACAAGTGGTCCCCCTCAGGGGTCAGTACTGGGACTGGCACTGTTTAACATCTTTGTTGGTGACAAGGACAGTGAGACTGAGTGCACTCTCAGGCAGTTTAACAATGACACTAAGCTGAGTAGTGCAGTTTACACACTGGAGGAAGGGATGCCACCCAGACATCAAGATCCCTTGACATGCCTGAGAGGTGGGCCTGTGCAAACTTCACGAGGTTCAAAAAGGCCAAGTACAAGGTCAGTCCTTGGCAATCCCTAGGGCAATCCCAAACATGAATGTAGTCAGGGCAATGAGTGGATAAAGAGCAACCCTGCAGAGAAGGACTTTGGGATGAACAGATGAACATGAGCTGACAACATGCACTCACACCCAGAAAGAGCTGTATCCTGGCTGCATCAAAAGCAGAATGGTGAGGTGATTCTCCCTACCAGCCCCCTCCTCCCCCCACCCCCCACTCCACTCTTGTGAGACTCCACCTTGAGTCCTGCATTGAGTTTTAGAGTCTCCAGCACAAGAAGGATTTCAACCTATTAGAGCAAGTCCAGAGAAGGACCACAATGATCAGAGGGCTGGAGCACCATTACTATGAAAGTAGGCTGAAGGAATTGGGGTTGTTCAGGCTGGAGAAGAGAAGGTTCTGGGGAGACCTTATAGCAGCATTCCAGTACTGAAAGGGGCCCACCAGAAAGCTGTGGAGGGACTCTTTGCCAGGGAGTTCAAAGGGTAATATTTTTAAACTAAAAAAGGATAGATTTAGATTAGATATTAGGAAGAAATTATTTACTATGAAGTAGTGAGGCACTGTTACATGTTGCCCAGAGGAGCTGTGGATTCCCCATCCCTGGAAGTTTTCAAGACCAGGCTGGATGGGGCTTTGGGCAACCTGATCCCTGATCTAGTGGGAAGTGTCCCTGTTTTTAGCAGGGGCTTGGAACTGGATGATCTTTAAGGTCCATTCCAACCCAAACAATCCTATAATTCTATGAAGTTAGTACCGAGGAATAATCTTGTGTATAAAACAGCTGCCCTAGACAACCTTAATTCTAATATTTTAAACTGCTTACCCTTAGGTTTCTTTGCTCTTCACTGCTAGTATACTTTTTTGTGTCTGTCTTCTGACTTTTACTATCAGAAAACATCTCTCATTTCCATTACAAGTATGAAGCTTGCCTAACTTGGTAGAACTGAAACCTAAGGGCATGACAAATATCAATCAACAGGATTTTTTTACATTGAAATTGACATTTTCCAGAGATTGTGTCTTATGAAGAAGCCACTGGTTTCAGAATTGGAAAGCTTTGTCCATCCCATTGAATACACACACACAAAAAAAATAATAATGGGTATCTGCAGCAACAGACCTGGTATTGATTGGAAGGAAAAGTAATCTGGCATCCAACAGATAAATACACCCCACCCAACCAATGAAAAATTACTTCTCATTTGTCTTTCACACTGGTGTTATAAATATAGTCTTCACCCCATAGCTTCTTATTTCCTTGTTCACAATGTTTTAAATGAAAGCACTGTGCCATCCATGTGTATATAACTAATTTAAATTCACAGAAGAAATACACCAGAATGAACTTCATTTTGAGTTAAATCCTGCCAGATGTTGAGGATTCTTAATTTCCATTGATGTCAATGGGACTCAAGGACGATTCACTGTTTGGCACCAAGTACTCAATGCCAGCCACTCCACAGTGCCTCTGGCACTATGTATTCAAATGCACCATCTCCAAGGATATCATTAATTCTGGTACACAAAGCCAGCAATTGGCCTGTGCACCTCCAAAGCTTCATGTTGGCTGTATTGATCACCATCCTGCCAGGCGCTGAGCTCCTTTCACAGGAGTTGGTTCTGGAAATCAACATACGCTACTGATGATCCAAGGGGCATCAGACACCATCTGGGTATGTTCAGAGTTAAACCACAAAGCTGATGATCTTTAAGAAATCTGCTCAGTAAGGTACATTTGTCATATATGAGTTGCTGTTCAGACTTTGGGCAGCAGGATAGGGCCTGTATAGAGAACACATCATTAATCCAGAAACATCTTAGTAAATAGACACCAAGGGAGTATGCAAAATAAATAAATAAATAAATAAATAAATGATATGGTAAAAGTTTAAGGTCAATAAGGGAGGAGGAAATTTTTCTCCCTTTCAAGAATATTTGTAGGATTTGAAGAATATCCCTTCATTCTCAAATACAAAACCTTTTTAAATGTCATTTAAACCTGAGACACACTCTTCAACCCTTAAATAGTTTAGGTATTTAATACATCAGTTTCCACAATCTAGGAGAAGCTATTATCTCCTCAGCTACGGAGTCTCTCTTCAGCCCCCAAATTTTGTGATTTATTTTGTGATTTGGATGAAAATGAAATAACTCCTGTAGCCACGGCTGGAAGGGGAGTCTGACTGACGTGCAGGGTTTGTGTCATTTACTCACCTGGTAGGAGACCTTGCTTCAGACAAGAGCAATGTAGAGCTTCATAATGAAAATCCATATGTGGAAGTATTGCTGTCATTATCAAGGTCTTCTGACTGTACAAGAAGACAAAGGGTGTTTCTAACAGAGGTTAGACAAAACATCAACTCGCATATAGCTGAATCTCCTAGCAGACTCTAGTTTTAACATGAACTAGCTGGTTAGGGTGAAGACTTTGCAGAGGTCTGGAATTTGCCTTTACTCACTAGCTTATTAAAGCGTAAAATTTTCCACTAGGTCTAGGAGAACAGAGGAAGCAATGCATCTTTTTTCCAACGTACTGAAGATGAATCTTTTGAAGGAAAAACTTTCTAAAAACATAGGGCAAATATGGGTGTTATCAACAGCCTAAGTTTCTTGTACATTAAACTATCTTACTAAATGTAGTATTTTTTCTAAATATTCTTAGTCTATACATTACCAGTTTAAATCATATTTACTCTCTAGATTTTTGCTTAGAGTGCGGACTATTCAGGGTATGGAGTGAACAATATTATTTTGGGAACTTTTTGTGATATTTGACTTCATAAAGAGATTGTCACATATCAGACCCTAAACAAGTGTAGTTTTTGCTTGTCTCTGTTGCTAAATTTAACTTAGCTCTCCAGAGATTAAATACAGATTCATTAAGCTGCTGCACGCTTTTATCCATTCTCGTGTTCCTGAAAGATTTCTCATTTATTACAAAGAAAACATGGCTAATTGTTAATTAGAAAGTGCATACAAATGTGATAGGATTTAATTAACTCAAACAAATACAACTCAAACTTTAATAAAAAGATTTAGTTGTTCTTTTTTTTTTTTTTTTTTGATTTCCTGAGAAAAGTTTTAGTATAGATTCACAGAAGTCCTATTTACATCCCAGGTACTCTGGAGGCTTTGGTCTACAAAGAAAACCCTACAATACTGTTGAAAATCTCCAGTCTGTGCTTCAACCTTTGCTGAAACAGTTTTCCAAAGTTCTTTCAACATTTCAACAAGAAAAATATCATGAGAAAAGCAAGTCCATATTTATTAGATTCCCCACAGGAAAAAATAAAATAAAATCTTTTGTATCCTGGAAATGCTAAAAATTTACTTTTCAAATAAAATGATTGATTTCAAAGACATTTTACTTTAAATTAGTTTGGTGGTGTATGTTATAGCTTGACTCAGCAGCAACCACATTGTGCAGAATCTCTGTCAAGTCAAGTTAATATCAAATTATTCTCTCTGCTCCCATTGACCTCTGAATATTCAGGAATGTGAAGAATTGGGATGTAAAAAAAGCAGAGTATGCAATAGAATCCTAGCATTTGGGACTCAAAGCTCCCAGCTTACATTTCTAGTAAATTCAGCTTGTAAAGTTACAGACTAATTAATAGGTTTTAAAAATAACATTAAAGATAAGTTACCATTTAAGTTAAGAGATTAAAATTCATACTTATAATTTAGTGTACAATTTAGGCTTAAATGAATTTATGTGAAATCTGAGAAATAGCAGAAAAAGGTATGAATTGCACATAAAAGTGGAAGAGTTTGAAAGACTTCAGATTGATGGATGCAATAAAATGAAAATTTCCCTTTATCCCACACTGTTTAAATAAAAATTACTGATTCCTCCTGGCAGGTGTCCAATGATAGTCTAAGAAGAGGCATATATTTTGTCTGTAACAGGGCTCCTGAAAAATAATGGAATATGAAGGATTTACTGGAAATTCTCTCATATTCTTTCACAAGTTTCTCTCTCATGAAAAGCCCTGTTGGTGAAACTTATGCTGTATTAAATTTGCTCTTATCTACTATTTAATAATTACAAGGTATGTCCAATTTCCCAGTTTTCAGTTTTGTTTTTATTTAAAAAAAAAAAAAAAAAAAAAAAAAAGGAAGGAAATGAATATTCCACTCCCTTAAAATGCACTGGGATAGGGGCTTAAAACAAACACAAAAAGTGATACTGCATAATACATAGATCAAAGAGGTTTTAAAAACTACAGAAATAACTACAAAATTAAGAATCCAAAATGGTCTCAAGAATCCATACATGTCAAACAGTCCTAGAATCATAATATACTTTCTATGTTAAGAAAGAAAATCAAAAAAGAAAGGGGAAAAAAATAAAGTTTAATCTGAAGTAGCGGTAGAGATCAGACTGAAAACATGGGTAAATATTTCTGCTTTGCAGAGGGCATTTATTGCTTGTAGACGGGCATTCAGGCATTGGTCCTAGTTTTTAAATCTGTACAATTTGCTAATAATGCATCAAGAAGTGAAATCTTTTACTGGTAATTTGCAGAGACAGAGAAACAGTCTTTTGTGTATTAATAATAAATAAAAAATACATATGGGGCCAAAAATAAAAATAAAATAAAAAATAAGCCAAAATCTGGGTTGGATTTGGCAGTTTTTCCACAGAAGTTTCAGGATTTCAATATCTTGTCTTGCAAACTCTGCTACATTTCCATATCCATACTATTTTCTTCAAAAGGAAATGATTTTACATGCAGGCTTGAGGACTCACCACTTTCAACACAATCTGCAAAACTGTAACAAGCTCAGTTGCTCTGGACTATGCACCATCATAGGGTACCTGTGCATCACCATCTTGCAGATTATTATTTTTAAAAAAGAAAAAAAAAAAAAAAAAAGACAGAAAGATCAGGCTTACACAAAGTTGGTCATCCACTTTGATGGTCACCCACCCCATTAGTGCCTTAGGTGTGAGAGATTATCCTTTCTGCTTAGCTGAAACATCTTACATTTGTACTTACAGCTCTACTGTGATTAATATTGTATTCTTGCCAGTGCAGTCAGCTTATCAGCTGCAAAATTAGAAGGGATGGGTAAAGCATCCAGGGAGGCTCTCTATCTTGCTTACATTCTTTTTAAAAAGTTATCCTGCAAGTCTTTATAAATTGCAATTAAAAATAAAAATAAAATCAAGTACACAAAGAAGCATGTCCTCTGTTTACCATTTTTCAAGGGTTCAGAAAAATCATGCCACTTTATGACTCTAATAACTAGTGTGACTTTGAACACCATAATACAAAACATCTGTGTCCACTCCCACAGTGACCAATGAGAGCTAATTTTCTATAGCCAGGACAAATTATTGTCTTCAAGGATGATAGCATCTGTCTCTGTGATGTATAAACACGTCTTCCCCTTTGGCCTAAGAGAAGATTCATCTAAGCAAGGGAGCAGAAACAGGGGCATTATAGCGAGGATACCCCTTGTGGAAAACCAGCTGTTAGCTATTTATCTTTGTATGGCCAATGAGCCTTTATCCAACATACAGCTGTTCCTTACTCTCCTCCTTATTAGCTACACCTGCCTCAAGCAGATGAGTGTGATTGTTAAATGCTTTTCTGAGTATTTAAAGTTTTATACCTGTTTTTAGTATTCCCTTGTTCTGACAGGTAGTAGTTTAAAGACACTGTCAATTTATCTTCACAGTAAAAAAGAAACAGGCTTATTTTTATTTTCATAAAGATGAATGAATTAAATATTCCATGTTTTTTAAGGTATTACAAATCCAGGCAAGACAGCTATTTTCTTCTCTCCATCTATGAATTCTTAATGCAGCTATAACATTATGTGACCTCAAAACTTTTACTGAGGCTGAAATTTCCCATAGGAAACATGTTCTTTTAAGCATATGTCACCCAATTCTTCCTTTTTGCATAAGACAGCTAAACATTTAGTGGCCAGTTAGGCCAATTACAGTGCCATTTTTCCAGTCAGATGACAGCACTGGTTTTGGCAGCACAAAAGCAGAGAGTACATTTTCTATCCACCCACATTAAATCTTTTACTGGATACATAAGGTCTTCACACTTGCTTTCCACCCTACCTTTTGTCATAAGAGTTCTTATATCTGTTCTCATCTGCAGTGAATACTCATATAATTTAGCAAATTTTCTTGCAACAACACCTAAAGGCCTCATCAAAAACTTGAGCTGCCTTTTCTAGGTATTGCATAAATATGCAGCATGAGAAAGTAAGCTGTACAGATAAAAGATTGGAGGTGAGAATGAACAGATCTGGGAATAGATCGCAGTCATGCCAAATACCCACTCAGTGCCCTTTTTGTTTTTCTATTATATAAATGATTGATTCATGATTGTTGTAACATTTACATCTGAACCCAACAAATCATTTTTGGAAAACTTGTTGCCCAGAATTACAAAAGCACCTAATGTCACTAAACACAGAATCACAGATATATTTTGCTGGGGTTTCAACTTTGTCTCATCCCTTGAACAGCAGTCACACAGTGTCTGAAATTCCATCCAACATACATCATGGTTGACTAGTGCGCTGAGAGTAAGCACGCAGTAGTCAAAATTCATGCGGCATGAAAACTTCTTTCAGCTTTCAAGCAGATGAGCAAGAGTAAACCCTGGACACACCTGAGGCTTCCATTCATTTTATGCCAGGCACCTACTTTCTGACATATTCTCATGCAGGGTTGCCTATAGCCATGAGCAGCTCATGGCAACTGGAGGCTGCAGGACCTGGGCCTTGCCTTGTGTCCTTGACTATTTGGTGGAAGCACAGAAACCTTGTGAGAGTAGCAGCAGTGCCCATGAAGCACAGCTTCCCTCCTGACACCATTTCTTTCTGGCTGGGCCTCCATCCTTGCCTGAGATCCCAAAAGCTCTAAGGCTGTCCCTGTCTCTCACTAACTTCATTCATCAGTGGTTTATTCCTGTTGTGCTCAGGAAAACATGAAATGATAATTGCAAATCATTCCAATAGATAAGCAGGTCAAATAAAGTAGTGTCTGGTAATTCATCTTCCCCACTTCTTGGAATTAACAGGACTTTCTTGTAGATTGAGAATAAATTAATCATGATTCTATAAACCAGAGAACGCTGGTAAACTCAAACAGAATAACGAGTACATGACAGGAAGCAGAGCATATCATATGCAAGGATGTATTTGCTCATTAAGCACTACACATAAATATGCAACCTTCTATTCTGAAGGACGTGAAGGATGGGCTGTAGGTGGAAAACATTAAAGAGTAACAAATAAACATTTGCTCTTATTCAACCACCCACGTTCTTTCTTGTAAAAATAGATACATGCAGACAGAGAGAGAAACAAATCAAAAATGGGGGAAGACGCATATGCAGCACATATTCACAAAGATTTAAATAAGGAATGTTTGGCCCTTTGGGAGATGAAGGTTGTCTGAACTTCTCTATCTAATTGGGAAAGGATTTCAGCTGCAATTCAATTATTTAATACAGTTTACATTTGTTTTTCTGAAGAATGATTTGCGGGGGGGGGGGGGGGGGGGGAGGAAGACAAATTACTGTTTTTATTTCCTCTACCTGTTGTCCTCCCCACAGTCATCTGGATGCAGTGTGGCAGGACTTCTGAGGCTGCCAGTGCTCTTAGGCCACAAACTAATACCAATGTTATATGCTGTATTATGAATTCTGTTCTTTCTGATCAGTCCTTGCATGTTGATTCTTAGTATTGGGCTTGCTGCAGTGTGCTTTTGCTTAGAAACTTCTGAATTACTTCATCTAAGGAGGCTGGGTTCTATACTGAATTCCTCCTTATTCTCAATAAAATAATAATAATAATGTACTGTGTCTTTATACACCAACTGTGGAGGGCTGTGTGCTTGTCTGTCTTTAATCTGAAGCTGATAGCATTTTAGAATCTGGTGTAGGATTGAGTGACAATCAGCTAATGAGGTTACCTCCTCTAGGGTCTTGCTCATCTCTCCAGAGCCACAGCAGTATAATAGGTTATAGAAGGTGGTTATGAAATCATTTGCTGTTCTAACTTCCTCTTACTTTTACAAATAAAAATCTTACTGTGCCACAGCCTAAAATACTTATCAAAATGCTATCTGTTTTGAAGGGCCATGCAGCTTCTGAAAACTAAAATATTCTTGCTATATACCTCATTGCGTAGGGTAAGACATGTTTTCCTTCTCATTGATAATGTAAATTAAAAGTCTTCTACAGTCTCTGGAGTCAGTTTTCCCAAAGTCATCTTCTCTCTGAGTCCTAGAGACTAAAATTTGATTGCAGTTATTAGTTAAGTCCTTAAGATGTAGCTACTTCTTATTGTTTGAATAACAGTTTGCTTCCATTTTCTCAATCTAGATTGCTTAAGCACAAAATAAATCTTTTCAAGATGGAAGACTGTTATTTCCATGGTGAACTTAAAAACAGCTTCCGTTTCTTGAATTTCCTCAAAATCTGATGACTAATGAACTCACCCCAGCATGTTTCTTCAAGTACTCTCTATTTTTTATATTACTTCAAGATATAATGTCCTGTAGCCTCAAGCAATTTTACCTGTTTTGGATGCTGTCTGCAGTTTTTTAGAGGGGTATTGTTAGTTTTTAAGTTTGAGGCTTTTTAAAAAAACATTACATGAAGATTATAGAGGACAGACATCAGAGTGAACATAAAATTGCCTTTATTTCTTGCTTATATATTCCTTCCTCTTTGCTGTGTCCACCAGTGTCAAAGTACAATTAGCATCCTTATGTTCTGCTGATGTTCATATACTTAAAGTCCCCCTTTGACGGTTATTGCATAAGCCATTTAGTCATGTGTCTTCCTTTTTCTCTTTTGAATTCTTGATCCTTGGTATACCAGACGATATCTTAATCCTTTTCTAGGACTTGAGCCAACTCTCTCTTAAACTTCTGGAAGGTGGACTTAATGATGAAGTATTATTCCATGAAATGGAATGATGAAATATTATTCCATGTTAACCAAATGCCCATCTCCCATTCAGTAGGATTTAGAAAAGAAAAGGAATAACGCTGTTGATAGATTATTTCCCCTGATTTCTGAGATCATATACATGATGACTGCACTCACTGGACCAACCAGGCTGTACTAAAAGCTATAGACTTGTTATGAAGAATTGAAAAATAATCCTAAAAGTATCTTCTCAAGTGGTGTGATTAAGAGCTTTCTTTCAATCTCATAGAAACAAGCACAGTCTGAAAATCAATAGGGATTATTTCCAATGCATGGATGTTAGTCATTTGTGTTTAATTATGATCAAATTGTCATTTTATCATGTTAAGTGTATATTCAGTATTTCATATTTATAATATGCTCCCTACATTGCACCACAGAAAAACCAAACATTTATGAGAACAATCAGGAAAGTCTTTATTTAACATTTTTCTTCCATTGTTTCAAGCTAATAAAAACAATAAGTTAATCCGTATTGGTAGAGAAATAGCTTTCCAGTGATTACCAGTAAGACAGTGCTCACACCTTTTTTACCCTGAAAATGCTTTTTCGTTGTTTTGTTTTGTTTTTCTCAACTACTAGGAACAAAGAAGAAGCCTAAAACCCACCAGTTTCACTCAGGTTCAACATCACTTTTTATAGAGAAGAAACATATTTTTAAATGGTAAAGCAGAAGTATCTTGAGGGTAATCCACCTTAATATGTGTAGTGGGTTTACGTGGCAAGGTTTTGGTAGCAGGGAGCCATAGGGATGACTTCTGTGAGAAGGATCTAGAAGCTGCCCCATTTTTGGTAAGGGCCCCACTGCTGACCAGAGCTGAGCCAATAAGCGATGTTGTTTTGCATCTCTGTGAGAGCAAATTTAAGACAGGGAAAAAAACGCTGTGCCACACAGCAGCTGGGAGAGTGAGAGGAGTGAGGAACAGCCTTGCAGGCGCCAAGGTCAGTGAAGAAGGAGGGGGAGAGGTGCTCCAGGCGCCAGAGCAGAAGTCCCCTGCAGCCTGTGGTGAGGACCATGGTGAAGCAGGCTGTCCCCCTGTAGCCCTTGGAGTACCACGGAGGTGCAGGGTTCCATGCTGCAGCCCATGGAGGAGACCACAGTGGAGCAGGTGGAACTGAACCGACGGAGACTGCGGCCTGTGGAAGACCCCTGCTGGAGCAGATTCCGGGCTGGCCCTGCAGCCCGTAGAGAGGAACCCACGCAGGAGCAGGTGACCTGGCAGGAGCTGCTGCCCGTGGGGGACCCAGGTTGGAGCAGTTTGTTCCCGAGGGATGGACCCTGTGATACAGACCCATATCTGGAGCAGTTCTTGAAGAGCTGCTGCCTGTGGGAAGCCCACGCTGGATCAGTTCAGCAAGGACTGCATCCCATGGGAGGGACCCCACAGCACAAGGGATGAGAGGGACCATGAAGGAGCGGCAGAGAAGAAGTGCTACAGACTGACCATAGCCCCCGTACCCCCCTTTCATTGTATTTTCTCCCTGTTTTTCTTTGAGGAGGGGGAATGAGAGAGCAGTTGTGGTGGAGCTCGGCCGCCCACCCATGTAAAACCATACTATGTATACTCATAATTATACTATGTATATTTATTTTTACATCTCTATTATACTCCCATGATTTAGAAGATCATGTTGCTTGTGGTTGATTTAATTAGTATTTGGGGAATTGGGTCTAGCAGGTTGCGTGACTGCTTGCAGGGTGGAAATTCTCAATTAGCAGTATGCTAATGAATGCACAGAAGCCATGTTTTCTCATTTTCACCTTTTACCCTTTGCCCAATTCAGAGGACAAAACAGGCCAGTTATAATTTTTGTTAGGACAGGATTAATAGCTTCAGTTCACACGTTCAATGTAGGGTTGCTTTTGGCATCTCACAGAACAGCAGTAAGGACAAACCATTTAGATGCTCTCATTTCTAGCAGTTCATATGTTTTATGTATTTGAAATGTTGCCTTTTTTACTGAAACATTGCGTTTCCACATTTTAGTAGACTCATTTTTGCTGTTTCACTCTACAAGGTTCATCATTCTTTGCAAATGTAATGGGTTCTCTTTGGAATCAAAATTTATCTTCCAACTCTGCAAAACTAGCATATACTTTTGCGCTAGTCATCTTGTAAGTCATAATAGGAATATTTTTAGCCCTTTTCTGCATGTATTTTTCCTATATAACATTTCATAGCATCAATATAATGCCGATAGGAAACTCAAAATAATTCACTCAGCTGCTTTAAATGTTACTGTTGATCAAACTAAGTTGAATTTAATGGTGGCTGCATTGGGCATTAGAAAGTGGTGTGTGTATTCTGTGTAAACTAATACATTCAGCAATAAGTAAATAGTTAGAAAATGTTAGAAAAACAACTGAGTAATAACCAGATTCTCAAGGTCTCTCTGTAAAACAAAAATTCCATTGTATGAGCTAGACTTTTGTTGTTGTTGCTGCTGTTGTTGTTTTAATCTAGTATCTATTATTACAAAGTCATTTTCTATGATCATGATGCTAGGGTCATACATAGTACAAACATTATTTCCAGTTAAATGACACAAAGCTTATGAATATATTGGAAGGGGAGAGGGAAGTTTTTTTTCCTTTCTCTAATGATGTGGAAGGTGCCTAAGCAATAGAAGTGGCGAGATTAAAATTGATTTATTTATGTAGTATGGAGTTATCAAGCCTATTAAAAATAAATAAATAAATAAATAAATAAATAAGTTGTGGTCTAATATTATTTTTATATAGATGATATTTCAAGAAACGTCTTTTCAGCCTATAAAATTTCTGCCTATAAAATTAATTGGAAAAAAAGAAAAAGAAAAAAAAAAGGAAAAAAAAAATGATTAGAAAAAAGAACATCCTTGCCTGTGTGACTAGGAAGCAATTACTTTTTTTTTTTTAACACAAAAATGTTTGTCTTTGATGAGCAATGAGAAAATAAACTGATGAACAATGTTTCTTTTCTGTGTTTCATTTTCCAAACAAGTTTTTCAAAGAAGCTTCCTGCTGTTTTAAAATAATGCAGAACATCATACTAAATAATTACTAATAAAAAGTTATTATCCATTTCTGCAACTACAGCATAAGCTAGTTGTTTGACTGTAAAGAAATAGTATAAAGAAGCCTAGGTAAAAATACAGAAGCTGTATTAGTGAAAAGGTTCAGCACAAAATAAACTTTATAGTTACCTTCTATATGTTTTTCTTTAGTGACTGTTTCATATACCCATTAAAAGAGAGATATCTAAAAGTTAGGAACAACTAGGTGAATATGAATATCAAAAATTATTCTTACGGCTTTGTGCAAGGGATAGTAATTGCATTATTTTTTTTTCTTTTGGAATTTGGAGTTTTTAATTCACCTTAGGACTTATTCAAGCATTCCTTTCCATTTAAAAGGCATACATAATGAACATTTCACTTACATCACTTTTTTCAGAGGATAAAAATAAAATAGCTACTATTCACATCTGTGATTTTATGCCACAGCCAGGATTCACCTGAGAGTCATAGCCGAAGAAGAAATATTCAAGGCATAGATTTGTCTGCATCTGTCCATGTATTAAAATCCTCCTCAGAATGAAATAAATAGTGTCAGAGAGTGTAACCAAAATAGCAAATGGACCAGCCTGCAGGAAAATAATAATAATAATAATAATAATAAAAATACTAAAATATCCTCAAAATTGGATGTTTGAGGTTAAGTACTGTGGATCCTCATTTAGGCTATGGGAGAGGAATACACTGGAGAGCAAATACTCACAGACCAGTGGCATAGCTATCAAGCATGTGAGTATGCAGCAAGACCTGAGGCCAGAACACTCAAAAGCCCTGAAGTTTGGGAAGGATAAAAGCTGAATAAGGGTCTCCTTTTTTCCTTGCATCGCATCCCTGTTTTTGCTGGAATCTCTCTGCTGAGTGTCCTGCTTTACATCTAGCCCCCAACTCCAGTTACAAGTCAGTAGCTTTCTTGGAGCTTCATTTTGCTTATGCAGTCAAAATGCATCTGAATTGGGAGCTACCTGCTTTGGCAGGTTCCATCTCAAAAGAAATACTATTTCATTCACAGCAGCTAGCAAGTATTTTAGATTTTGTTAGTATTCCCCAATCAGTTTTGTGCTTATATTAGCTGCAGTAGCTAGCCTCATTTCATCTTTGTAACAGATCAGCAACTTGGGAAGGTTGCAGGACTTGGGAATCAGAAGCACAATGATAACTGTGATTCAGCAGTTGGCTTAGAGCTCATCCTCCCCAGCATAGTTCAGCATCCTCATCCAGCCTTCCAAAATGCACTGACTACATCTTGAATCCTGAATGAAGAAGGAAGACAAAACAGAGCTGTAGTCAATGAAATCATTTTAATTGAACAGACCTTTCCAAGCTCAACAGATCAGGGGTGTTTTTACAACCTCCATACTTGGTGGCATTTTATTTTAATTTACGAGTGGAAGAACATTAGTCAAGTTGTCTGAAGTCTGTTCTTCATGTTTCAGTTTCATTTTCTGTCACTTCCTTCTAATGATCTTGGAAGCTCATAAAGTTTTGCATGAGTTTCCCATTTTCCTGACATAGGAAAGATATCTCTTCAATGATGCTGCAAGGAGATAACTTTGCTTTTAGTCTAAAATACATATTCAGAATCTGTCTTCCTTACTGCTAATTACTGTGATTATATCTAGTGTATAGTTTCACTGTTGATTACAAACTTTGTTCTGTCTTTATGCCATAGATGTTTTCCTGATGCTTTTCTTTTCAAAACTAAATTCTGAATATTTAGCACCTGATTGAAAGACCCTGTTTGCTTTCAGGGAGCATTTTTTCAGCAATGACCTCATTGATCTGTATCAATACTTGCTCACCAGAGGGAGTAAGAGGACCTCTACATAACAACATTTCTTTCAAAGCAACTCAAACACCAGGAAACATATTTAGATATCATGACACTGGTGGTACACTCCACAGTACAGAACTCTGTGGTAACAGAGTATTTAGCCTGAGTATTGGTGTCAGAACATGGGTTTTGGCATGTTAAGGGGCTCCAAAATGCAGCCATCCCTGCATTAACGTAAAAGGGATGTGGGAGTGGACAAAACACTCCAACACAGAGTGAGCTTTTTCTTTCCAGTTACCTACAGGATGGTTTCCTTGAGGGCAAAAAGAAGCAAAGATATTTTGAGCTAAATTGAGGCTTCACAACCTCAAGACATCTAGGAGGAAAAAAATGAAAACAGAAGAATAGATATACAGCTTCCATGGAGCAGAAGGTCTGAGCAGACTCTCAGCAAGTGCTGTACACGGTAGGCCTGATTATCTTGTGCCACACCTACTGTGTAGCTGATCTTTTCATGAAGAGCAATTGCTGTCCTAGACACCTGGAATATCCTCCATAAAAGCAGCTGATTGCTCTGAGAAAACCTATGTCCAGCATGCTTTTCAAAACACAGTGAGAATTCAACAATACTTATGGAAAAGCCCATACAGAAGCTTTCTGAAATCTGTTCTTCACTGAAAGGTCAAAATCTTTTAATCTGTTGCAAAATGGTTCAGGACCTGTGGACTTATGCCCTGAGACAGAACTTCTTAAAGACACCTTCATAAAGATGTCTTTAAGGCATCTTAAAGGCATTTTCATGAATAAATAGCTAGTAACTCACATCCCCGTGTGCATTGTCTGCGTATTTGTGGGGTGAGGTAACTTGCTGGTGTAATTCGGGTTTAGATTAGATCTGATGTCTTTTAACCATCTGAAGTGAAGACCAGCAGTTACACTTCCACTTTCATCCATTTCAGTGGCCAGCCCATAACTGGACAGCCCAAGCTGTAATTTGTATCTGCCTTTTGACTTAATCTTTCTGCGACTTGATCTTCCCAGTGTTTTCTGTCTGCACTGAGTTTTTGGCTCAGCCCTGTAACATGACATTTTCCTTAGTCTGTTTAATGAGGTACAACATATCCCTCTGCTGATTGCTGTAAGGATGAAAAAAAAAAAAAAAAAAAAAAAAAGAATAGAAATTCACTCATCAGCTCAGAAAGGTACCATGCACAAGTGGGAGCAGGCACAGGAACTCAGTCTCAAAACTTCCACAGATCTGGAGAGAGATTAACAACATCAGGCAGGCTAATGTATTTCAAGCACCACTTAGTAGCAACCCATAACCATTACTGAACATATTTTTACAGGAAGCAATTTACCCTTTTCCTAGTTTTTGGTCTTTCTGAAAAACAAAAAAAGAGGTTATAAAAGTCACTATGTAGGAGTGAGCTACTTCAGAATAAACTACCCGCAAAACCTCCCTCCTCTTTCCATCAAATGACTCATATCAGTGCAATTACATGTTGTCCCAGTACCTTCTAAGTGAGATGGCTTTCCAGAGGGAACATTTAGACATTAAAATAAAATAAAATAAATAAATAAAAAAATATGGTCCAGATGGAATAACATGTTTGTCCATTTTATACCAGTCTCTCAGAAGACATACTAGACCTGTAGAAAGCACACTTGAAACTACACCCAATGAACAGGGATTGGTCAAAATGACACCAGAGATGTCCATATATCTAGGAGGAATTACAGACTACTGAGGTTTAATCTGACTACACTGAGGCAGATCAGGAGTACCCCATGTAAATCAATTAAATTGCCAAGATGTTCTTGGTTTGTTTTGTGCAGAAGATGTGTTGAATCTGAACATAGTAATTAATTTAAATGTTTTGGCATAACAAAGTATTCATACATCAGAACCACATTTAAAGAGGAGAACAGAAAAATACAAGTGGACTTGGAGATTTCATATTAAAAAATAATCTGCAGGTCAGTTTACTCATATTTTAGTTGTTCAAACATTTTAACTTTTTGAAAATTAAGATAACAACTGAGCAGCATAGCTGGGACATGTACATCTTAGGGGATCCACTCGTCTAGGGGATCCACTTTGAAAAGGATAAAAGAAAGAATTGCTCCGCTGGTATCATAAAGGTTATGGAAGACAAAAGCTAGCACAAATAACAAAGGCCATTTATGCTTTATCTTGTATAGATGTGGATTTTAATTTGCAGTACATTGAGTCTCCATACTATTCCTATGGTGGATCTGGAATCTTCTCTATTTAATTCTCTGGAGCTCTGGAGCAGCTCAAGAGCTCCAAACATTTTCCAAAAAGCAAAAGTTTCTCCTGCTCAAATGAATTTATAACCCAAAAAGCTCAACACTCAGGCTTTGCTGCAAATATCATCTTTGCTACAGGCAGCAATGAAGCAGAGAAAATAACTTACATATATCTGATTCTTGGCTGCATAATGTAGTCTATATTTCTATGGCACAGTATAAATTACTAAGTAGATCCACCTGTTGTCTAATATCCTTACAGTGCAGAGCCTTTACAGCTCCTCAATTTAAAATTAAATGTAAATTTGAGCATGTGCTTAATTGTTACAAATAAAATGGTGAAATCAGCAGAAGAACCTGAAATAGAAATGATGAGTACAGTTATTTCATCTGATTTTATACTTCTGTTTCTCTCAGTTTGGTGAATGGTATGCATTTTTCTACTTCTAATAAAAAGAAAAAGAAAAAAAAAAATAATGAAATCATTCTGTCTGCCTTAGTTAAGTATATGCAGATGAGCAGGAGTCTGCCACCCACAGCCACATTTGGGACTTTATTGTGGAAGCCTGTTGCAAGTCTGGGCAACACAGACTAACATCATTAGTGATTTTGCACCAGTGCCTGGGAAAGGAAGATCATGAGTCGATGGGAATTCCCAGACTTGAAATGGGTGGCCCAGAATAGTCTCTCTCTTCCCATCTGCCTCTCTTCATACTGGGCCCTTAAAGCCATGCAAAATGCAAACATAATGAATTGCGGAGTCTTTTAAAAACAAAAAAGTGGTCATGGTCAACCTGTGAGAAGCCTTTCTGGGGAAGCAATTGTCACAGCAGATGGTGTCCTTTTTGTAATCCAGGTTGCAGAAATGGCAGTGAAGCAGTATGAATATTGTGTAAAGGTTGTAAATGTCACAGCCTGTTACTGCCTGGGCACCTGTACAGAACAGGTGTCAGTGCTATTAAAAATGTTCATCCTGTGAGGCTACTCTTCTAAAGTGGGAAGGTATGTACTGGCACCAAGTGCTGCTGCTTTTGGTTACGTGGCTTGAGCTCAACATTGGGCAACAAAGCAGTGAAGAAGGGTTAAACCATGCATCAGATCCAGTAGAAGGACAAATAAATTTCCTGTCTAACAAGACAGGGAATAAGGTTTATAAAAAAAAAAAAAAAAAAAAAAGTGTTGCAGGTGAGTTCTAACAGCTCAAGCTCAACCAGCTCCAGTGCTGACCATTCTGCAAATGGTCTTGCTCTGTAATGCAGAACTGAACCAGAAGTGTGGCATTTGGTGAATTAGGACTTCCTTAACTGTGGAGAGAATGCAGTGGGATACTACTATTATTCTTTATTTCTTCAAGTCATATTCAAACCCTGCAGGGAGGAAAGGTCTGTAATTATCTTGATATACCATGCTATAAAATTCAAGGTGCTGAGCATTTTTAGTCCTAAGATCACAAATTGCTTGTAACTGAAACTTGGGCAGCTAAATCCACACATGACAAGAAACATATTTCTAAGTCTCAAATTAATTTAATGTGATTTACACTCCCAAAATATACTTTATGTGCTTTTCTCAAATGTGTGTATTATAATATCAGATATATCAGTGAAGATAGTTGAATGCTATATGACTTGCTTTATTTTGTGCATGGAACAGACAAGGGCTAAACGCAGGGCTGATTTAAAATGACAAAGGTCTGTCAAAGTCAATAAAACCACAAATATACTCATAAAGGGAAAGCCATTCCTGAGTTTTCTGCAGTGTGGCTTTTGGGTTGTTGCCTTCATTAACAACAGTGATGTTTAATATTGTGATTGATATTCTAATTTTTGTAGTTAGTCTTTGTAGGTGTTTCAGATATTCATATTTTGGAAAATATTGTCCAAGATGTAGTTTCTTTTCAGGACAGGATGCATTTTTAGAAAGCTTCAAGAAAAGTAATCAGTCAATGAGCCCTGACTGTAACCCAGACGGCATGCTGTGGACAAGAGGGCAGTTTTCTTCTCTGTGTTTTGGGTGCTGTGTAACATAGGGATCAAAAGTTGGCTAATTAAGGACTACACAGAACTGTGATCATGTAATTAAAGACAATTTGTGACTCAGCAGATAGGAACTGTGGCAAGACATTTATTTTTACCATATTTTTAGCCACTAGGTGCCACTCTGTGCTGTGGGAAGACCCCTGCATCATACCTGGTAAATAAGAGACAATGGCTGGTTTCAAGCTATGTGGAAGTCTGTTCTTTTTATATATATATATAGATACAGATCTTGTGTATGTTCAGCATTCTACTTCACTATATCATGTGTTCAGACAAGCAGAATTAACTGTCTAAAGTTAAATGTGACTAGATGCTTCTTGATTTTTGAACAGTTACTTCTGCAGCCTTCAAGCCCTATTACTGTGGAGGAATAAAGTGGGGAGAAGCATAAAATATATAGACACAGCATGCTTGCCAAGCATAGCATTACTAAGTCAATACACTTATTTTTCAACTAAGCAGCTGGAAAAGATATGTAGGAACACTAAAAGTTAAATCAACATTGTATTGATACATAAAAGTGCTGATGGTGCAAGGAGACCACAAACCAATCAACAGACTAATTGTTATCCAGAAAAATACTAATAGCTTCTCATTATCACAACTACAGCATATCTATTAGAGAGAACTGTATCTCTGTCTTCACCTGCTTATTAGAATGGTGCATCTCTTATTAACACTCAATTAGTAGAAAACCTATTCTGAGTTTACATTTGTGTATAGTCTCCCCAGAGCTGATTGCTGTTTCCAAGGAGATAACTCACTTTATAAAGACTTCCTGTTCTTCCACCACAAGGAAAAAAAAAAAAAAAAAAAAAAAAAAAAAAAAAAAAAAAAAAAAAAAAGGAAACAGGAACAGGACAGGTCAACCCCCAAATCCCTGCCTGACTTTGCCTCCAGCTCAGCTGCCTCTGAGTTCATTGATTCCTGCAAGCTGACTAACTTTACCATGGGTCCAAGAATACCATCAAAACAAAATACACTCTGTTTATTCCTACAGCCACCTTCACTCTTTGTTATTGAGGTTGGCTTGACAAAGCATTCCCCTCTCCCTTCACAATTTGTGCCAAGTAGATCTAGATTATTGGCATATTTACTGAATTAGGGACAAATGATATCCTTCCTTCTGGAACAAAACAGAAAAATTACATAGCTGTTTTCAGGGGAAAGAGACCTAAATTCTAGCCATGGTCTTCCAACTTTCATATCTGAAACTGGCTAAAAAGCCACTTTTGAGATCTCAGGCAAGGCTAAATATGTCGTCCTTTCTCTCCACCACTCTTGCTAAACAAGAGGATGCCATGACAACCAAGAGGGCATATTTCAGAGACACTAGTGTTTGTACTGACTGCTACGTGTTGCAGAGCTTAGCACTACCTATTGTAACCAGTGTAATTGATTTCATTGCTTTTATACTATTATGTCTGCAGTACACTCACTGGTGCTCCAGAAACCTATTATTCTAGAACTGCCAGTTCCTTGGACTCAGTAAATTTACAAAAATAGACATTAAACCAGGCTTTCTTATGATATCTAGGTTCATTGTTAGGTTCTCTAGTCAAAAATCTCTCCTCATTCCTCACCTAACATAGTTTAGTTTTAAGTAAATACATATAAGAAACTAGGTTACAGGCATCTAACATCTGACCACTGCACAAGTCCACAACTTGCGTCTAAACCAGCTGCACGCAAAATAAAGCTATAGGTCTATAGCTTTAAGCTAAAGCTATAAGAAGAGCTGCTATAAAAATTAGGGTCACAGAAGTGATGAAGCAGTGAGTGTGGTCTTCACCTTTAAACCTCACCAGAAGAGGCGGGTTATGAATTATTCTCTTCCATCCACCTGAAGCATGCTAGGTTGTCACAGAGTAATATAATTCTTCAGACATACTGTGGAAGAATGTCCCAGGTAGGAACATTTTGTTCAATTCCTGATAGACCAGTTATTAATACAAGCACTGATACTTCACTTATTTACAGCTTGCTTATGATTAATGAAACATGAAAGAGCCTACTGATGTCTTTTTCATTGTGGTGATGACATACTCCTGTCTTGTTAGTCTGAGAGATTTCAAAGTATAGTTCAGTAAGGCTAAAGACACTAAACTCACTTGCATATGGAACTGTCATCTTTTGCTTGTGGTCAGCCTTCACAGCTGGAAAACTCTGATCATCATTTTAGGTGCCAGGCATGAGGGCATCATAAAATACTCAGTGTCCTGAACACCAACAAGAGAACTTCCAGTTTCTGGGAGATATATTATTCTGGTTAAATGGAAATGGATTCCAGCAATGTATGAAAAGCTACTACTGATCCCACTGCATGGCAATAAATAATTGTCTTCATGTAATGCTGATTTCCAAACAAGCTCTTTGTTCCCATCAAATGTTCTTATGAAGTCCTTTGCTTAAGGTTCAACTTCAGCCATAGCACATGAAATCAGATGAAACATAATACACTCTTTAAAGCTACAATACTAATGCTTTATTACCGGCCTATAGCCTTCCTGTCAGCCTCCTCTGAAGCTGCCAAATGACTCTCCAAGGAGCTATCTAGGGTGTTAAACTGCTTCATCAATCCTGACTGCCTACAACCCTCTGCAGAACACAGTAGAGCTACTACAATGAGTTATGACCATTCACTGAAAGACTATGCACATTCAGAAAGCCTTTACACACAACATGGCTTTGCTTATGCCCATTAGCCCACAGCCCATCTCCACTCCCAGTCTTCCATACAGTTAGGAACCTCGAACGCTCACAAGGCCTGGTAGAATGAATCCCACCCAAATGTTAACCCACTTAACAAAACAGCTGTGAACAATTGGTGCTACCTTCAATTGAAACAGCCAAGGCAGCATTTAAAGGGAAAAATAAAAATAAACCTTAAGATAACATAGAATCCAAGGAACTTAAGACATTCAACCTGGATATATTTATTCATAGCCATAGCCAATTTACATTCAGTTCCAAGCCTGACATAATTTGGATTCAGATTAGGATCAGGAACAGAAGCCACAGATGGAAGATTTTATAATTTCTATACATAAATGCATTTCCCTTGACACCTTTGGAACCTTCGATAGTTCAGTCTTGACTGAAAAAGGTGATAGGCAGAAATCTGCTATAATTCCTAAAAATATTCATATTCTTCCTGTCATTTCTGATCAGGTCTTTTCCTGTAAGAACTGAGTTCTCCATCAGAGGAGTTACACATGGTCCACTTATCTCTTTTATACTTTTTAACATGACCATGGAAGCACTAAGTTAACTGCTCAGGAGATTTGGACTTAATTTATATCCATATGTAGAAAAAAAAAAAAAAAAGAAAAAAAAAGAAAAAAAAAATGGCTGAAGCCAAATCCCCACAAGAAGTTTGATAAAGATAAGCATCTATATAGCACAATATATAGATGCAATATACACAATATAACACCATAACACAACCTCTGATGATTAAAATACATGCCTAAAATCATCAAATTTGTTGACAGGCTGGGAGCAGTCCTGAATTCCTGAATGATATTCAAATGATTGATACTATAAAGTTGCATGTACACACACTTTATCAGATTTGTTTACCTAGGAAATTCTACTTGGCCCTGCAACATAATGACACTAACATTTTTAATGCCCTATTGTTTTTCTACTCATATGCTAGAACTAGACATGAAAAGTTCAACATTTCTAGAACTCATTACCATATCAACTTCTCATTAATAAATGTCTGTTTGGAACAGTTAGTGTAGGATTTAGGTTAGAAACCTTCCTTTCCTTTATTCCTTAATAGACTAACCTGCATCATGGATAGACTCAGTACAACTAACTGTACTGGGTCTGGCTGGGATGTTAACTTTTCCTGCAGCAGCCCATACAGTGCCGCGCTCTGCACTTGTAGCTAGAACAGCAGTGGGATCACACCGGTGTTGTGTCTGCTGCTGAGCAGTGCTGGCACAGCATCAGGACTCTCTCTGACCCTCCTAGGGGGTGGGCAAAAAACTGAGAAAGAAACATTACCAGGGCAGCTGACCTCAAGCAACCAAAGGGATATTCCATACCATATGATGTCACACCCAGCAATAAAAGGTGGAAAAAGGAAGAAGAGGGGAGGGGTGGGCTCTCGTTGTGAAAATGTCTGTCCTCCTCCCGAACACCGGCTACGTGCGTTGAGGCCCTGCTTCAAGGACGTGGTCAAGCATTGCTTATTTGTGGGAAGTAGAGAGTAATTTCTTTCCTCTGTACTTCCACATAGCCTTTACTTGTTTTGTTTGTTTGTTTGTTTTTTGATACTCCCTTTCCCCCTCCCTCTTCCCCTTTCCCTTTTTTCCCTTTAGTTGAATTGTTTAATTAATAACAATATTTCCTTAATTTTTTTTTCTCTTTAATTAAATTATCCTTATCTCAGCCTGTGAGTTTTTCTTTCCTTTACTTCTTCCCCTCCTCATCTGAGGAGGGGGAGTGAGCGAGCGGTTGTGGTGTTCAGCTGCCTAGCACAGTAAAACGACCACACTAACCAATTCCTTATCAGACCCAGTGCAATCTGGATTCATACTCAGAAAATGATCTGATGGATGATCTCCAACTCTATCAGTAGATCAAAACTATCTTTGCTCTTCTGTAAGATTTAAATTAAAATTAAGGTCTCAAATTTTATTTTTAAATATCCTCCATGATGGAGATCTAGAGGCACTAAGAGCTTTATCATGAAAACCAAGTCCACATTAGCGCTGTGCTGGCCAAGGTAAATTATCCAACGAAGAAGCTGATACTTTCTAAGGCCTGAACTAAGGCATCTAGAACTATGACCATCACAGAATTTGCAATCTTTTGTTCCAGGAACAAGAAATGCGTTTTTAAACTTATCTTTATTTTATTCAGGGAAACATACAGATTTTCAGAAGGAAAAATATCACAACAAAATACATTGCTTCTCATACTTCTCCCTCTAGAGAATGGCTGACAAACACTGTGACAGAAGGCATAGTAATATTTTTGCTAGACATTTGTTGAAAGACATTCCAAAATTACAAAACTACAGTGACTATACAAGATTCTGCCTTCAGTGACCAAACTTTTTATGAGGCCTGCAGAGCTCAGAGGTACAGACAAGAAGTAAGAATTGAAAGTAGTCATTTTATTAACAGACAGAACTCTGCAAACACAATGAACAAATTTACCAAGAGGATGAGACTGTCACACAGCAGCAGGATAAATTTGATATGTAAGGTCACCTTTGTGGCACCAGTTTCAACAACCTTCAGTAACAATATCCAATTTATATATACAAGGAAGTACATATATTTACAAAGTTCATATATTAACAGTGGATTGTGTGTCCACTTTAGAAAGTTTCATTGTTTAACACATTTATTTGAATTAAGCATGATTTAAAATAATAATAATAATAATAATAATAAAGTATTCTGAATGCTCACATAAGAACTGCCAGCTCATCACTACACATGTATACACATTTCTAATTAATTAACTTTATTGATTTAAAGTGTTTTTTTCTTTTTTTTTTTTAAAAAAAAAAAAAGTAAATTCCTTAGAATTTAGACAATATATACATGCTTTATTACTATTGTTTCAATTTTCTTCTGCTCCAGGCGAATTCTACCATAAACAAAAGCTAATAAACCTTGATTCAAGACTTATAACCACCACATAATGTTGCAAAAGCAGCAAAATATGAGGCTGTGTAGCAGCCCTCACTTTAGTTAAAAGTATTTTTAATGACTTCATCCTTCATGGTTGCCCAAAGCACTCTGTGAAATAAACCTTTAACTCTTACATCGTTTCTGTCTTAAGGGTAATGAGCCATATGCGAAGACATCTGCAATGCCTGAAAAGAATGATCATTAATTAGAGAGAAGACAGGACACTTTCTGACTGCTGATATGGGAAGAAAAACCTTTCAAAAAGTCACTGGGATTACGAAAGAAAATTTGTCCTTTAGTTTGCAAGATGTGAGCACTGTAGGTATGATTTTTATTTCTTGCTTGTGCTGGGAAGTAAAATTACTACACTGTGAGAGCAAGACACTAGAGAGGAAGAGAGGAGATGGAGAGCCAAGAGAAGGGAATTCTGTGGGGAATAATATATACATAAATATATAATAAATAAATAATACAAAAAAAGCTAAGAACCTAAGACAACAGCATATGTTGTTTGTATAGAAGCCTCTTTCTGATTTATCCAGAGAGCCTGAAGGCGGACCCAAAAGCAGGGCACAGACTGTAGGCTTGACCTCTTCTTATCCCCACTTTCATTGTCCTTAGTTTACAAATTACAAGGTCAGGGACTTTAATCTGCAGTTTTCTCTGGAACGAGGGGAAGCCTTGGCATCTCCTCCGGACTGAACATCCATTTTAAGTCACCTTCATTTACACCTTTATGTGGCACCATCTGGTGTCAGGCACACCATCCTGCAGGGACAGCCATTTATGCCTTCTCAATGAAATATGCGAAGCTGTTCCTGCAGCGGAGCGGCTTTTTTGTACAAATTTTTGACTTCTTCACTGGTAGCAGTCCCTGGCTTTTTCCTGGCCTGGAGAAGAACAGCTGGAAGTGTTTTGCAATGTAAAGAACAAAAAATATCCTCACAGAATAGAGAAAATAATTTACACAGAGAAGTAGAAAGAATGATTCATGGCAGACTGAGATAACAGGAATGAATCATCATCACCTTGCTGATCTTTCTCCATTGATCATAAAGGTAAATGAGACAGCTAGTTCAGAACAGATGCCTGACTTTTAGACTCCTAAAGTTAGGCAACCATAATCCCTGTCAAGTTTGAGAGATGAGTGCTTCAGAGCCCAAAGTTCTTTGTGTTCTAGAAGGTAACTCCAGGCAAGGAGTCTGTCTTATGTCCAGCTTTAGTGCCGGTTCAACTCACTCTCATGATTTTTATCATAAAGACTTACTTGACTGCTATAATATAGTCTCTGAGGAGGTGTATATTTGCCAGAAAACACACTTTTACATAATTCCAAGTATATTTTTTCCATCTTTTATAACAGCTACATACATAAATATCACTGACTTGTATGTGATTTCAGCTCTGTCTGTATGAAAATCTATGGTTTACATGTCCTAACTTGCATGAAAACACGTAAATTTAGGTTATGCGTATAGCATTTATATATTTGGCATGCTAATTGAGCAATAATACAATGCTCCCTCATAACATGAAAAATCTCAGTATATAAGGTAGAGACAAACTAGTGTATGAACAACAGATTTGGTCAGGAGTAAAAGGCACAAGCTGACCACAAATCATCTTGGTTTATCATGGCCCAGAGTTTCAATTAATAAATTCTGTTGTTATGCTTGTTGTCACATCACCTTATAAAATGGAGCACTAGTGATCTGATCTGACTCCATTCACTTTCAGCTAAACAAACAGTTGAAGCATATCTTTTCTCAGTTGAAACAAACACTCAAGACAGTCATTTTTTCCTACTTCATTGCTATTATACTAGTACTCTGTACAGTTTATTATGGTTTCATTTCAGAGACCCTACATATTATAATTAAATGATTTCCATTTGCCATTGAAGACCTCAGGGGAAGGAAAGAACAAAAATTCACTAAAAATTCCTTTATATTTTATGTAAAAAGAAGGAATTGATACACTGGAATTCACAGGGAATGCTCTAGATTTTCATCAAATACAACTTGTCCTCAAGTCCTAGTTTCTGTACCTATGTAAATGGAAGCTATGGTCCTTATGAACATGTACTCTCTGTTTTTTTCTCAAACATAGCTGACTCAGCTAAGGAATTTGGCCCTGTGTGATTTGTCTGTTCCCCAGGTAACTCTACCCCTGGAAGCGTGACAATCATTAAATGAGGGTTTTGATGCATTCTGGGAGTTTCTGGAGTGTAAACCCTTGGCAGATGGAGACAGCATCTGAACAATTCTGTTAGATTCGAGCCAGCATCATGACTAATGTATATACATGACCTATGGAAGTTGGAAAGAATATTTGAAACAAAAAGAAAATAGAAGTGCCAACAGAAATCTCCAAAAGGATCCAGCTCCTCCTGCTGCTTTTAATTCCAATTAACTAGATGTTTGCTACTAGATCATTCAGAAACAGAGTGGTCTGCTGAATAATCACTGCCTTTTTCACAACAGAAAAGGACAATGGCAACTCAAGTGATTAGCAGGTACAATGTTAGGTTCAGTGTTTAGGACATTGGATCTACTGACAAATTCTGGAAAGTAAGACAGTAGCATCACACATAACACAGCAGCTCTTCAGAGGATCCTTATGGAGTGAGGGAAATGCAAGTCTGCAGTGCTATTTCTTAAAGTCATCAGTCATTCAAAGCAGTAAATAAAATCTGCAGCATATTAAAAAAAATACTGTGTGCTCAGACAACGCTAATACGCTAGGAAGAAAAAATAATGTGATCATACTACTCAGTATTGGCATCTTAGTGACTAATGTGGAGGAAATCACAGCTATCAGACAAAGAGATAGGCCTCAGGTGACACTTGGAATTAAGAAAAACAGACAGAAAATAAATGTCTGTCCTGAACCGTTAGGAGAAGATTACTTTAAATGTGGGGTTTGCTCCAAACAACAGCTTGGCAATTTCTGATTTTTAGAAGGAAAATCTGTTTCCTTTTACTCGAAACATTTATGGATCATAGCCCAGCCCTCAGTGACAGATGCTGATAACACAAAAACTACAGCTGACAGAAATTCTCACCATAAAAAAAAAAAAAAATATTATGACTAAGGTATCCATTCTGCCAACACTTATTTGTAGTCTTAACTTGTACCAGACAAACATTTCAATGTTTGTAGCATCAAGTTTAAATGGATTTTTTTTTTCTTTCAATAGCAAAGCCTGTTTGGCATTTCCCTGCATACATTACTAAGGACAGCAAAGCTGAGTTATTAGTTTCGGGGACAAGAGATAAGCAGCCAGTGATTTTCAGGATTGAGGCTGCAAGCTTGGAAACATCAATAGAAGCAGAACTGTAATCCTGAAAACAGAGTCAAAAGCAGGAAAAAAAAAAAAAAAAAAAAAAAAAAGTTACTAAAGTAAGCTTTGAATTCTCTTTCAAAAGGGATGTGATAGAACTCCCTAGGTATTTATATCATCCAGACTCCTTGGTAAAAGAAGGCAACATATTTATCACAGCACATCTGGAGAAACAGGCTCCTGAATGCAAACAGCCTTGACTGATCATATTCAAAATTGATTGTACTCTTGTATTTTGTATAGAGTTATTCCTGATATACTCTGCTGAGAGAACAGGGATAATCTCATCAGGGGGAATCACCTCACTATCCAAGCAAGTAGACACATCCTCTTTGGTCCCCTTTCAGCTCAGGGAAATAGGGTCTCATAAGGCACAACTAAACTCAGCTCTTTTAGATGGTTGCTTCAGATCACAGCCTGGAGAGCTGGAGGGTGTCATTCTCTCATGCCTGCAAGGGGAGTTAAGGGTGGCCGTGACAGGCTGAATTCAGTGAGATAAAACCCACCCTAAATCACCAGGTTGAGAACACTGACATAGTTTGATATCCAAAAAGGATTCAGAAATCAAAACTTCTCTGACACAGTCTTGCCTAGCTATTGAGACAACCAAGACCTGTAGGAGAGAGTCCAAAGAAGGCCACAAGGAGGATCCAGAGGGCTGGAGCACCTCTCCTGTGAAGACAGGCTGAGGGAGTTAGGGTTGTTCAGTCTGGAGAAGAGAAACCTCCGGGGAGACTTTACAGTGGCCTTCCAGTACCTAAAGGGGGCTACAGGAAACCTGGGGAGGGACCCTTTGTCAAGGGGTGCAGTGACAGGAAAAGGGGTAATGGCTTTAAACAAAAGAAGGTAGGTTTAGATTAGATTTAAGGAGGAAATTCACTACTGCGCAGGTGGTGAGGTAGTAGATCAAGTTAATCAGAGAAGCTGTTTATGCCCCATCCCTGGCCAGGTTGGACAGAGCTTTGAGCAACATGATTTAGTGAAAGGTGTTCATGCCTGTAGCAGGGAGAGTTGAACTATATGATCTTCAAGGTTGCTTCCAACCCAAACCATTCTGTGATTCTATGATACAACATTGGTACCTGTAACAGCTACATTTGGATGTTGGGACTTCTGCTCCTGGAGATCATGCACACTGACATCTACACATGTCCACTTAGTATCTTCCAGCCAAATGGCAGTACTTTATGCTCATGCAAGCATCTGCTTTTTTTTTTTTTGCCCTCCACCTCCTCCACAGAAGCAGTGCTCCTCATCCTCACTCATAAAATATCACATCCCACCCACTTCCCCCCATGTCTCACAGACACATTTCCTTCGCTCTTAAAATGACCCACCAGCCTTTTCTGTGTAGCTGACAGAGTTTTTTTGATGATGATTTTAAACAATTTTTAATTAATTAAAAGAATGTTGAAAAAGTACATCTCTCAAAATGGATACCTGCCCTTCTGTCACTGGGGTGTCAAAGACAGACAAATGTGAGGATAACAGCATCCCATTCTTTCTGTGTGTTATTAGTGTGTCTTCATAGTTCTTGACTCATGGATACCTAAGGGTTTTGACAGATATTTGAGTCAAGTTTTTAAAAGACCTCTTGGAGAGAAGGAAAAAAAAAAAAAAAAAAAAAAAAAAAAAAAACTTACTTCCATTTTCCTAAAATTTGGGATTATTTTATTCATCCCATGTTGTCCTAAGGATGATAAAGCAGCCTAACTGTATGTGCTTCATATAATATTTTTCTTCTCAGGGTCTCAACAACAGGAGCAATGCGGTCCAATTTCCTCCCCATCCTCAGCAACTGAACCATAAACTGGCATGAGGGAACATAAGTATAATTGCACTTAATTGACAGGGCATCACACCCTGCAAACTACAAGTTCAACAGCGGAAACATCAACGACAGCAGCATGTATATATAGCGGCAGTCATTTTTGATCAAGAATAGGATGTGGAGAGGTTTTAATTGCCATACTTAATGTTATACATGTCGTGCTACATTTAACCCATTTGAAAACTAGTGTGCAGGTTGCACAGCATTAGAACATTAATAAATTGCTGCTGCTGCATGTGGTTCCAATTGAAGAAAGAATATGACTCTCAGCTCAGCTTGCTCTTTACAAATACTTATTGTTTACTTAGGCAGGGAAATAATGCTTCCCTTATTAACTTTTTTAACACTTCAGCAAAGGTTACACTGTTGTTATTTTTCAAGGTGAGTCACCTCAAACACCAGTAATGTTTTCACGTTTTCTGTTAATTGCAGAGAAACCAAAGTAGGTAGCAGTTTGCATAACCTTCAGGACACAGTAAAGTCTATCTGGACCATGCCTTCCTCACAGCTTAGAGATCACACGTTCTGTTGGCTCATCTCTAATGGATGGCTGTCACTGACTGCACCTTTAATGTTCCTATTTAATAGAAAGCAATTAGGAGCAATATTTTTTAAGAGGATCAGCCAAAGGGCTGGATTATAACTTAAAAGAGGACTGATTTTCAGTCAGTGCTTGCCCAGTGTTTAAAATTGGCAGGAAAAAAATAAATTAAAAAACAGAAGTGTCCAATGTGATTTAAGAAATCCTGCCCATGAAAAATAACTGCAGAATTCACTTGCATTTTCATGGGCTTTGATATAACAAAAATCTGTGTAACTGCTATTCAGTATAGGTAACTTTCAAACATATAGGTAAGCTTTACATTCACATTCTGATGCTAAATCCCCTATTGCCACGACAAAAAATGCTCAGTCTGTGCTTATAGGAGGACTCTGCCCAACTTAAGACTACAACATTTTTAATATTCAGAGGCAATAATTTAATATTCAGAATGCAATAGGTGTTTATTCATTCTACTGTTTTCTGAAGGGATAAAATCTTTAGTCCCACTCCTTAAATAGCTCGTTCTGCTTCCATGCACACACAACCTAATCTGAGGACTCAGCTAGTACAGGAGTGTTCAAGTCACAGCTTCAAATTATACTCTCTTGCTTTTATACTAGCTGTTATCAGATGTGCCTTTATACAAATTAACAGGGACCAATTAGTAGTCTCCAGATAAGCCTTTATAAGTTTGATTGCATAGCAAAGACATTAAATGACCGATGTTTTATCTTCAAGTTACAAAACCAAAATTGCTAACTAGTATAACGCAGGCACAGATCTATCCTCACAGGACTGACACATTCAGAATACGATTGTAATTAATGTTTTAAAGGCTGGAAGTTAAGGCAAAGAATTTACATACCAGAGGGCTTGTACTGCAGCAACAATCATTTTAATACATCTGTCTGATAGATACATTATAAATACAAAACTGTAGGTTTATACAGTTGAAGAAATACTATACAAACTGCCACAAGATATTCCCTTGTTTCTTTGTTGTCATTTTTTTTCCCATGCGCTAGCTTGGAAATGCTATATTATTTAAGACCTTAACTACTTCAACAGTGGTGACTACAAGGAGACCCCACTGAAGCAGACTAAAATCAGATGGCTGCACAGAAACATCTTCACCTTGTAGGAGTTCGCTGTTACAGTTATACTTGGAGCTTGTTTTCTTCTATACTTGGCTGTGCTGATTTGCCTTATTACTTTCTATTCATGATACATGTAATGGAATACACATTGTCTTGCCAGTGGCAACACTTGAGGCTACCTTTCAAGACTGGTGCAAGAGGACGATTCAAACCACTTGATGTTTTATTCACCCACCATTACACAACCCCATGTCTTCAAGAGGACTTTGGCTAGTCCTCTTGAAACACACTAGTTTTAACATTAATTTCCTGATCAGTTATCCAGAAAGGGAAAAAATAGCAGTGTTATAGAGACATCCACCTCCATAATGCATCTACGGAGACCTTTCTTTCTTTAGGAACAGTTTCATGAAGGTGGTTGACAATGGTTCAGCACATTTTAAGCATATATGACACTACACTGGGCAACACAAAACAAAAAAAGTCAGTCAATTGAAAGAAAAAAATATATATATCAAATTAATATCAAATTAACAACCAGAGGATCTGGAACAGCCTGTGAGGAAGGCCAGTAATTATAAAGGCTGTGGTGAGAAACCAGTAAACAGCCCTAAACTGCCAGAGAGATCCAGGCCATATCTGGAAAAAAAAAAAAAAAAAAAAAAGAAAAAAAAAAAAAAAAAAGAAAAGAAAAACCTTTCATGGAGCCTTGGAAAATTGTCTACAGATTTTAAAACCCCCATCACTGAAGGGCTCAAAAACATGTAAACATGTTAAACAAACATCTGTCAGGAAGAACAGATGTACTGCTGACACTGCCTTCAAGGTCTTATGGACTTTTTCCAGGCTGCTCTATAAGGCACTGCATTTCTTAATACAAACACACACACACTCATCTAAACAACACAGAAAATAATAACAGCAAGTTAGATGCAGAAGATGAACAAGCATGGCTTAAGAATTGATAAATATTAATTTCATAGCAATTACTAAGTAGATGGAGGTACTAAAAAGGTAAGCATGCATCTTAATAAATTAAATTACCTTTAGAAATGAGTAAATCTACCAAGTAATTATCTGTTCTGATGGAAACACCGTCTTTAACAAAATGCAGATTATTAGAAATAATAACTTGAAGAACACTAAGTTGGGAAGAAAAAAAAAAAAAGAAAAAAAAAAGGGCTATATCTATATATAAATAGATATCTAAATAAAATGTGTCTAACACTGAAGTCCTTTGGCAGAGAATGGTCCATGCTTGTCTTCTTACCCTCCAAAACTCTATGTGTGCTTGCAGGATCGCTGCTGGAAATGATCTTTGGCCAGCAAGTTTTTTTCCAAAAAATGCCCCTAACCATGAGTAAGTGCAGGCCAAAATTGTGCTAAGGACAATCTAATATTTTAACAGCAGGGATACTCAAGTTTCTATGTCCAGGAATGTTTTCTGTCAAAATTTAATTTACTGTTATAAACATTATTAATGATAGGAGTTCCATGGAAGAGTAATTCCCAACTTGTTCTGGATTTACAGTATTACACAAGAGTAAATACACAGTGTCAGGGCCCTGCAGGCATTACCATAATGGTTGTTTGGACTCACAGTGGAAACATAACCGTCTATGAACAGCATGCAACATGACAGGAAAAGCAGTGTAGAAGTGTGGATCTTGCTTTTGCAACCTAAGAAATAAAGAAGAAAAAATAATAAAAAGAGAGAGAGAGAACTGCATGATTTATGTCACTTGAACTACAAAAGGAAGGAAATAGGGTATATTTTGTTTCTGATTGAATCCAAGGCTCCAAGTCTTAATAATAAAAGAAATAACAGAATGAAAACAGCACATAGACTCATGTCATCAATATTCCCAGCCTGTTCCCAGTGTTTCCTGCTGACTAGCTCTAGCTCATCAGATATGATTAGACTATGGAAGGTATTAAATATACTAATTTGACTGAACTTTAGTTCGCATGAATTTGGGTTAGTATGTTTTGGGTCTAGACTAGCACAATATGGCCAATATTACCAAGAACCAGCTAACTGTTTAGAAACCAGAAGCACTGTTCAGTCACTATTTCCACATCCTGGGGTTTGTCCTTCAAACCAATAGCCTTTAATTTTACTGATATGTAAGTGAATGGGATTGAAATCTGAGGTTTTGGCTTCCTCTCCTGATAGACAGGCACCTGCAGCATATAATAAGAGTTTCCTTTATTCAAAATCACAGTAGAGAAATCAGTGAACACAACGGCAAAGGAATGAGCCCTCTTAGTCTCCTTAGTTCTGCCTTTCAGGATTGAAGGAAGCTCTTGGGCTTCCCTCTTCAGCAACATTAGTCTCACTGCATTTCTGAAGCAGTGGAAAGTATCCTGCTTGACATTCAAGCAGTCAGAAGTTCAAATCCTGCTAAAACTGTCATGAAGTTCATGAATATTTTCTTCCTATACCTTGCAGGAGCACTAAACTCAGAAGGAAAATTACAAGGGAAAAAAAAAATCATAGTAAGTGAAACCATGCTGCAATATCTAATGAGAACACAGCCTTTATTCTGATAAAAGTTCTTTGTGTTACTCTTTTATTAAGAGGGACCATGCCAATTTCTCTGTACACATGGCAGATCAGAAGGGGCTTTTATAATGCAAAGCCTTAGAGTATCTTCTGAATGTACCTGGCATGGCTCTGAATTTTCACTACCTACTGTTCCTCTTCATCTCAATCAAAGAGAATAGCTCTGAACAAAGATTAATGAAAATCATTATTAAGGTGATTATTCGCAGAGATTATTTTCACTGTTAGTGTCTGAGGCATTCATAATGCTGTGTTTATGGGTGAGTGCCACTTTCATTAAAGCTCCCAGATACATATCCTTTTTCTTTTTTAAGATTAGGAACCAGCCTTAAATTAAAGGGACAAATGCTGGCATCCTGGGTTTAATTATTGTTCTATTCCTTCTGCTCAAAGGAAAAAGATAAAATCAACTAAAATTATTTCTTAATTTCAGGCAGGAACAAGTCACAACAACTCTCTATACTTTTTATTTAATCATATTTATTGAAATCAGTAATGTTCAAAGACATTTGACTGAAATATTTACAAGGATTGATAGATGTTGCCTGTTTAAATCTCACTTTACGGTGAAGTGCTTGGGAGCTACTTAAACCAAATTTTACTACAGTCTCAATATTGAGAGCGTTACCAGAGATGCTGTACATTACACCCAGAGAAAGCTTTGTCATTTATTGCCCATTTAATAGCATTCTTCCAAGCCATTTGGTTCCAAAAAGAATTGAAAGTCCTTTATTTCTGCTGTGAAAAACAATTTTCAAACCCAAATAATACAACAAGCACATTACAGCCACTGATCTCTAATTTAATGTCCTTAACTCTGTTGATGTAATTATGGATGAGACACATCTTGGTTGATTTTAGGTATTATCCTCTACCTCTGTGAAACAACCTAGTTTCTATTTCACAGAGATCAAGGGAGCATGAATCATCTAATGAACTTCAGATATATATTTTAGAATGAATCATGAATAGAATTTCCTCGTGCATTTCTCTGAGCCACTGCAAACATCAAAAATTTGGAAGGATGAATCGTGCCGTGTGTCTGCTAATCTTGCCAGTAAGACACACGGCCAGAGCCTTTTTGTCTCTCCATAAGACCACTACACCACAGGTCTGGTGTGAGGCTGGAAGACCTCAGTGCAGAAGGTGCATGACAAAGCATCCCAAGACATAACATAGACAACTTCTGATCTAATTTAAACATTCTTGCTACTTCCTCTTAAGCCCTCGTTCCTTTCTCTGATGGAATTTGGACAACTAAATTGTAGCATTGTAGGACTAAAATTGTAAATTGTAGGACTAAAAAACAAAACAAAACAAAACAAAACAAAAAACAAAAACAAAAACAAAAAAAAAAAAAAAAAAAAAAAAAAAAAAACACTTCAACTACTGGAAAGTAGGTGATGTCTCCTAACAGGTATATTATTAACCTTTCATAAAACATGACTAACCTCATTTGAATGTAGCCAGAAAATAAAGATGAAGATTCCAATAGCCTTCAGGATATCATAATAATCGTATGTGGCTGAAACAAAACTACAGTCCTAATCCTGTTTCAGAAGAAAATATGAGTATACTGCAAGAAAATGCAATAGACACAAGGCCACATCCTCAGATGTTACTACTACTGGTCTTCCAAGCATACATTAACGTAGAGCCATTGCAAGGAATCTTAGCAGCTTATTTCCTCATCAGGAATGAGGAGTCTGTAGTCTCCTTTCAGGTATATATGTGGATGAGATGCCCCGGAGTATTCTCTTCTGCTGGCAGAACAGTCCCAGCTCTCTCAACGTCTCTTCATAGGAGAGGTGTTCCAGCCCCTTCACCATGTTGATGACCTGCTGTTGGACTCTCTCCAATATGCCAAAGTCTCTCTTGTACTGGGGAGCCCAGAAGTGGACACAGCATTATAGATGCAGCATCACCGGTGCTGAGCAGAGGGATCTAGTAGATCCTGCCCCTTGACCTGCTGCCAATACTTTGCCTCATGCAGCCAAGACTGTTAACCTTCTGAACAGCAAGGGCATGTTGCTGGTTCATGTTCATCTCAGTGTTCACCCGGGCCCTCAGGTCCTTTTTCAGTCTTTACATGTCTTAACAGTCTTTACATGTAGTAGTCTCACAGAGCGTGCAGTATTGACCTCTGAGGTACTCGTTACGTTAATGAAAAGTCTGTTATGGGATATAAATAGTGAAAGACCAAGCAACAACAACTGGAAGGCAACTGACTTTCACAACCAAAATATACATTGAATTTAATTGAAACAATGGTCTTCAACTAAGTTTGAGTGCAAAGTTTCCATAGAATAGTTTCCATGTAGAGGTTAGTATCAGTTAATGCAGCTAATCTAGATCATGCAGGCCCCTCTGCAGTGCCTGGGGTTGAGATCCAGAATATGGCTCCATTATCTGCTTACTTCTTGTCCATCATGTTGTAATGGATCAATTGTAATAACTAATAGGTGCTTTTTGGGAATCACAAGAATTTGGTGGAATCGACTGCAAATTAAATATGTCATTGGTTATAGGTAGGGCACTGTAAGTGCTAACAAAATCTCTGTTTTTGATCTCTGAAATGTTAGTCTTGCATAATTTTACAGCATTACCATAGTTTTCTTAAAGACAGCTAGATGACTGATATATTATAAATTGTAATACCCATAAAAGATTGGGCAACTGAACAAGATTTGGGTTTATCTCTCCAGTGGAGCTATGAATTATCTGAAGAAATATGACAAGTAATTCATCAAAATATAAATCACACAGTCAAACAAGAGTATATGTTCCATTAAAGCTTAAACCAAATCCCATCAGAATACAACAGCAGGTTTTCAATTGACTTCAGGAAGCTCTGGATGCAGACCTAAAGGGAAATTCATGGCCAAGCTGGAAGGCTGGGTATAAAGTTTTACACTGGAAAAATACACATCTTCATCCATTATCAATAAAGTACTTGCCTGTGTGTAACACACGTGTTACATATCTGTAACATATATTTCAGATCAGTATCTTAATTTTTCTAGACTGAACTGGAAAAGAACTTTTTTTTTCTTTTAAAATAGTGAAATATTGGCCACTGTAAATACTGGTCACATAAATTTTGGAGTAGGAGATCCCTAGCTATTAATCACGGCAGCCTTGCCTCATCATCCACAGATTTCTTTGTGGTAGTACTGTGTCATTCTCATGGCATGTATCATTCTCTCTCCAAAGTGAACATATGAAGATTTATCGTGGAGAAGGACCTAAGAATTCAAGAACCATGACTTTTCCCTCATAACATGAGCTGACAATGTGTGCTCGCAGCCCGGAAAGCCAACCGTATTCTGGGATGTACCAAAAGCAGCATGGCCAGCAGGGTGAGGGAGGGGATTTCCCTCTCTGCTCTGCTCTTGTGAAGCCCCACCTGGAGCCCTGCATTCAGCTCTGGGACCCCCAGCAAAAAAAGGGCAAGAAAGTATTAGAGCAGATCCAGAGGAGGGCCATGAGGATAACAAGAGGACTGGAGCACCTCTCCTGTTAAGACAGGCTGAGGGAGTTGGGGTTGTTCATCCTGGAGAAGAGAAACCTCCGGGGAGACCTTAGAGTGGCCTTCCAGTACCTAAAGGGAAAGGTGGGGAAGGATCCTTTGTCAGGGAGTGCGGTGAAAGGACAAGGGGTAATGGATTTAAACTAAAAGAGGGTAGATTTAAATTAGATATTAGGAAGAAATTCATTACTACCTAAGTGGTGAGGCAGTGTAACAGGTTGCCCAGAGAAGCTGTGGTTTAACCCTCCCTTGAAGGTGTTCAAGGCCAGGCTGGATGGGGCTTTGAGCAACCTGGTCTGGTGGGAGGTTTCACTGCCCATGGGAGGGGGTTTTGAACTAGATGATTTTTAAGCTCCCTCACAACCTCAAAAAGTCATTCTATGATTCCCATCAAGAGAGGGGAAAAAAAAAATAAAAATAAAAATAAAAATGCACTTATGTTTCTCTTCCATCCCTGTCATCTGCACCATTCCTTTCATTTTCTTATACGTCACTCTAACATGCCTCCACACACATTGGAGAAAATTTTGACAACCTCCCTTGGTTCCTCAGCAAAGAGTGATCATTTGGATGTGCAGAAGTGGCCAAGAATTTTTTTCCTACATCATTAGCCAAGGTAGGGAGGAGGAAATCTCCCTCTTGTCCCAGAGAAGAAAAGCAGAAGTGCCATCTGGCTGCCAGCCAAGTAAGTCAAGAAAACGACTGCTGCATTTTTTATTAGCCAAACCAGAGTCTTGCACTCCAGCACTTAGACTTAACTTGACTTTAAATCCTGACTGATGTGTCGTGCTCTGCACTGCCTATTTATTTGGAACATGCACAGTTTCCAACCACATCTGCTGGTAAAAACAAAGGATAATAATTCTTGCTGCAGTCTGCGGTGCAGAGCTTTGTGAAGTGCTTTTTACTGAAAGCCTGGGGAACTGAAATCCTTCTGTCATGCACAGAACAAACACAGCAGAGACAGCTGTAGTATCAGCTTGCCTGCCCTGCCTTAGCCCAAGAGATTGCAGTGCTGTTTGCTTGGTCACTCTTCCCTCCCTCTGCTGATTCCACACCTCCCATAATTAATGGCTCTCAATAGTAGCATGCTCCCATGTGGGGTCACTTGTCCAGCACAGAGTATATCACTTGAATCATTTCATGTGCCCCACTAAAAATGGTCCACCAGAGTAGAGAAGAAAACTAACAATGCTTTCAAATTAATATCCTCTAGGCCTTTTCCTAGGGTCCAGAGCCACCAGACTTCAAAGCTGTTCAGCATTTTTTATTCAAGTTCTGCTAGACTGCATAAACAAAGACAATCTCAGACAAAGAATAGCAAACATCAGAAGAGAATTGCTCTGAGATGCCCCAGAAATCCAGCTGAAAGCACTACAAATGTGTATGCACACATTTAAAGAAACTGTCTGAGGACTTGAAGGAAGAGTTTGCTCTACAAACATTTCTCTTGTTTTCAGTCTAAAGTAACTAGAGAAAACATATTCAGAAAGAGGCTTTGTCTAGCAAGAGACACAAGGAGGATGGCATAGAATAAGACAACATAAATTTACTCATCAAGATGAAAGTAACTAAGTGCAGAGCCCTGCAGAGGTAGCAACGTGGAACCCAAAGCCCCATATGCAGTACATTGACATGCTACTGTGGCCAAGTTTAGCTGACCCAAAAAATTAAATGAGCTAATTATATCATCGCAGTTTTAGGGCACATTCAATTTAGCACCAGGAGAACAACCTACAGTTCACTGTGCTCCTAAATACTCAGGCCATTACATCTACTTTTTAAGTGATTCGGATTTAAGTGATACAAGTTCACAGAAACTATTTAAACATCACTACTAGAGATTTCCTTCGCAGGGACATTTTTTTAAAGCATTCAGTACATAAAATAAATAAATAAATAATCTAAGCTCTTAATGTTTAAATAAATGTCATGTGTAGTGAGGGAGATGCAAACAATCCTACAGGGTTATACAGAGGATGTTTCATTGGCTTCTTCATGCACCCAGGGGAACAAAATTTCCACCTTCTGAATGCTACTAAGGTGTTAGCCTGGAGGGCTTGAGGAGAGGTCTTTTCACATGGTTCTAGATGGTACTTCATTTTGGCTAACATGTAGTGCACCTGAAGCCAACTCCTCCTAAATGCATCTCCCTGACTTCAAAGGAGAATCCAGGCTTGCCATTGCCAGCAGCAATGGTAAGACTTCCAGGTCAGAAAGCAAATATGTTGCACATGAGGCAGGCAAACAACACTCTGCCTCTCTCACCCTCGATTCCTGCAAAGGCAGACTTCACAGATTTGACCCGCTGTTGGATTCTCTCCAGTATGCCCAGGTCTCTCTTGTACTGGGGAGCCCAGAAAGGGACCCAGCACTACAGATGCAGCCTCACCAGTGCTGAGTGGAGGGGAAGGATCAGCTCCATTGATCTGCTGGCAATACTTTACCTCATGCAGCCAAGAAAATACTGTTATTCTTTTCAGTTCTGCCTATGTTATCCTCAAGCTCTGTCTGGGAGACTCTTGCAGCTCACATCAAGAACATAATTTATTTACCTACGACCTGAACAGACGAGGTGAAATCTCAACCCATTTCTCATGCTGTCCTTTCAAAGATCCTTACACGCTACAAAGACTGTTTGTAAATGCTGACTTGTCTCAGAGGTTTAAGAAATTATCTTTCTTTCTCTGCTGAATGTCAGCTATAATATGGTTAAGACTTGCCACTGGAAGACACTTTTCCTAAGTAGACAGCTACAACATCAATTGTCAGATGAGCTTTTGCAGCTTACTGGAGGAGCATCCACAACTTGATGGAAAGCCACTGATGTTGTGTTGGGACTGTAGGCACTGTGAGGATGGACCAGTCTGTTCCCTTTGACATAAATCAGAAGAATGAGACACCTGCAATTTATTTCAGTTCTCAAAAAAGTTCTGAGAAACATAACACCCATTACAGGGAAAGCAATATTTATTTTATTAAGTTGAAAAAAAGGAATCAATAACTGTATTTGAAGACAGATACATAGATATAAGTGAAATCCTGATGTCTAGCTTACTACTTCTTTTTACGCTCCATAGGGTTTTCATTCAGCTAGAAAACCCTCCAAGTATTTCACAGGTCTGCAAGCTAGGTTGTTATCTGTACTGAAGATGCTGACTGCTGCTTCCTCGAAATGTATTCATCTGGAAACTAGATTGCTGGAGATTCATTTGGAACTCATGTCTCAGCTCTTCAGTGTCTCCTGTAACACATAAATGTGGTACTTACTAGAGATACACATCTTTAACACTTCGCCCAGAAAACTGTTGATTTTTTTTTTTTTTCTTAGCATATGAAGATGTCTAAGGAATGCTGATGTCTCCTGGGAATCCTGATGCACTTGAACCATTGAAAGTGGTAGGAGGTGATTTCAAAATACATAAAAGTTGATTCTTCTTTACATACTTCTGGAAGATGTTGTTCCAGGAGGTGAGCGAGGCAGGTAGTATCAGTAGGTTTAAAAGGTTTTAGGCAAATGTATGGCCAGTAGGTCCATAAACAGATATTTCAGAAAGTATCAAGGGATTTACCTGGAGCCCTATTCAACATCTACAGTTGTTGAAGAGAGCCTGAAGGAAATGTTACAGAATGTGGCCAGGCTCACATACTCTCCCCTCAAAGGCATCTCCCATTTCCATTGCTGGATACAGACTACCAGACTAGAGAGACTGATTGGGAATTTCCCCATCATTATGAGCAGCTGGACATTTTCTAATGATGAAAGCAAGGTTTGTGGATATATTTGATATTTAACCTGACTGTAAACAGTTTGGTTACTCATTGATGAAGAAGTCATCCTTGCAAACCAGGAAGGATGGTTTTAAACTTTACTGTATAGCATACATATTGGGGACCACATTTTATACAACCATAGAAAGAGCAATAACGAAAGCATCTCCTTACTACTGTTTAAAAGAGAATGCTCCGAGTTCTAGGTGAGCTTACCAAGTAAGTGCAAAGACTTCTTATTACTTCTTACTGGACTACTAGACTGTATAAAACAACACAAAGCTCAGCCTTCAGTCAGTCATTTTCAAGAGAGCAAGTAAATTCAGCTGAAAGAAAAGAACTTCAGATGGTAAACAGAAAGAAACTTTCAAATGAAAAGAGAGAAACTTTCAGACGGCATGCTTCAGGAGAAATAGAAATTTAAACTCAATGCAAAACTCTGCTGCTGGGAGTTTCATTTTAATCATTCATTTTCTTCTTGTTGTTTTTATTTGCACAGCAGTTCTGAACAAATTGAAAAGTTTTTTCCCCTTTGGTGTAGGCTGGATTCCTACCACTTCCATTGTAAAAGAGAATTCAAATTTGCGGTGATAAGTTCAAGAATACACAGATAAGGTACTTGTAGGAAGTGGGGAGGGAGCTGGGGGGGGGGGGGGGGGGGGAGGTTGTAAGGGAAAAAAAGTCAAAAAAAAAAAAAAAGGCAAAAAAAAAAAAGACATTTTAAAAAAAAAAAAAAAACAATAAAAA
>NC_048893.1:201040979-201054368 GCF_011077185.1 Oxyura jamaicensis
AAGGTATGAATGGAAAGTACTGAGAAAATACAGAAAAAGGAGCAATTATCATCTGCATTTTACATACCACAACCAGACAGTCTCCTTCAATCTATAATCTTCAGCAGGAAAGAAAGTAGTGAGCTTTGGTGATGCTAATTTCATCTCATATTGTTTTGGAAAGATGCATTTACATTTTATGTGTGGATAAGCAGGACTAGATGGCTTATGGAGAGAGATAACATAAGTGCTGAGCTCTTTTGAACCTTGGCAGCTTTCCATTTTTAATCTCAATTTATTGTCCAAACTCTATCTCTCTAATGGCTAGTCTAAATCCAGATTTAGATAAAGAAAAATATATGGGCTCGGTTCAAACTCAATTTGGGTCTGGATGCTGTGTTCTGAGGTGGAAACAGCACCAGCCTTAGGAGGGAGATGGAGAAGTTTTAAGCTTTGCAGCCATCACTGTCACAAGCGTGCGATATGAGATAGCAGTAACTGAGTAGGGATGGCTTATGACACAGAATGAGCACAGACAAAAGGACAGCCATACTGGGTCAGCTAGCTTGGTATCCTGTCATCAGGGGTGGCCAGCAGCAGATGTCTGGGGATGAGAATACGGACACAGCAAGCATACAGCAATACTGTGCCAGAAAAATCCTCTGGTATTTAAAAAATTGCTGCTTAGGTACACCTTGAGCCAGACCCATTACCTGAGTTCACTAGAGCTCAATGTATTGTTACTCCAGGAACTCATCAGGTCACCTTCTCTACGTACAGTTTCCACACCCCCAGCCTCTTTTGGCAAGGAACTTAAGAGTTTAAATCCTCTGTTGTGTGATGAAATATTTGCTTTTTTGTTTATTTGTTTCCTGTGAACCTTCTACCAACTACCATGTCTTGAAGACCCTGGTTTCTGTGCATGTAGGGAGAGTGGAAGAGAATTTGCTATGAACCCTTTGTGCATCCCACACAACTTTATGTTGTTATCTTGTTATATTCCTCTTTCAGTTGCCACTCATTTTAGCTGAAAAGCTGCACCCTACTTAGTCTTTCCTCACCTGAAATCTGTGTCCTACCATTGACTACTTTTGTTACTGTTCACCAGTCTTTTCTCGTGTCATTATGCCTTAAAAACAGGGACTAGAACTGTAAACATAATTCAAGATGCAGACACACCAGACACACCATAATAATATAATATTTTCTATTTTATTCTGTTTTTTTGTTTGTTTGTTTGTTTGTTTGTTTTTCCCTAACAATTCTTAATATTCAGTTTGCATTTTTACATCAGCTGGGCACTGAGATCAATAAAACTATCTATTATAACCCCAAGATCTCATTTCTGAGTAATAACAGTTAGCTCAGAGTCCAACATTTTCTTTGTGAAGTTTGGATTGTTTTTCCCCCATGTAAGTCACTTTATATTTATCTGCCCTGAAATTTATCTGCCACTTAATCATCTATTCTTTTAGTCTCTTACAGTTCTTCTGTAGCTCTCCACAGCTGGTTCTCACTTTTAACTCAGTTACTTAGACTTTCCACTGCCATGGCACTCCCATGCTTTTCCTTGCACACTTGGAATAAAACTCCCACTAACTTTGATCAAGCTGAGATTAATAATGGAGCTTTGTGTTACATGCTTCCTTCTAGATTCTAAGTATTTGCGTGGTTGCCCATACCTGCAATCCAGCTTTTGAACCACTGGAAAATTACACATACAATTTTGCCATGTGGAAAAGGAGAAAGAAAGAAGGAGTAACGGAGACAAATTTGAGTGTTAGGAATATAAAGATTATTTTGCATAGAGCTGTAGAAGATAACCTAGACAGTGGATTCCATAGTAGCCTCCTAGATTAGCTAAATTCATGGCATCACACTTGATGTCATTGTGGAGATTTTCCATATTAATTGCCCAAACTAATTAATTGTTACTGTTTCTGTTCTCGCAGAACTAAAGACGTGCTAAGACCCAAGCTCCATCAGAGAAAGATACAGCCCAACACGCTCATTTAAAAAAGCAATTAAGGACATGCGTATTTCTAATCACCTGATAACTTCTTTAGAAATGTCCATTTTCCAGAGTCATGGCTGGGGCTGGAGGGTCCAGACTAGAAACTAAATCACAGCCCTCAGTTAAGTGTTCCTCAGCTATGTCTCCTAGTTCATAAAATTCTACCTATAAGGAAAATAAATAAATATGACTGCTTTAAGGTGAGATCTTAAATCTATAAGTCATCATTTAATCAGATGAGAGCAAGAAAATGTTATAATAACCCCTTGCTACTACAGTCCCCAGGACTGCCATGCTTGCTGAGGACTTAGTGACATTAGAGTAACTCCAAACTGTACCTTGAGATACTTCTTAATTAAACCACAAGAAAGCAAACAAACAAGTAAACAAAAAGAGGCTTGACAACATGCTATTCACGGTTTGAGAAATTCAGTCAAACTGTATGTAACGCTTTACCACTTTAAATGCAAACATTTGGCTTCAAAAGTTGGAAATGTGTTATTCTGTAAATCTTATTAATTATATTTATTTTTTATTTCAAAGCCCAGCCAGCATCAATTTATTTCACTCAACTGCATCAGCCCAGTAATGTTATTCTTCAGTTTTACTTTCAATCTGGCTCTGACTGATAACATTTTCTGATCGATGAAAAGGCAGAGGTTGTTGCCAAAAGTAATGGTATGTTATAAAGCTCTTCTAGTCCAACAATTAAAAGGCATTTTATTATGTAATAAAAACAGTGCTATTTTTTTCACTGCAGCCGCACAACATTAATTCAGACACTAATTTGCACATGATATATTATTGATGGGGCAAAAATGCATTTGTTTCTATCAAGCTCAAAAATCATATAAATTTTAATATATTAATAGCCAGAGTCCTCAGGAGGTCGTAACATGATATTTCTTAATTGAGAAAAAATGTATGCATAGCTATTGATTAGGTCCAACTGTCAGAGTGGTCCTTCCTGAGCTGGGTAATATGAAAAGACATTAGCTTGAACAGAAGGTAGAAACAACCTTTTGCTCTGTACATTTTTAGAATAGCCGAGTACATACCAGCACTGCATTAAACAGCATGACTAGGAAGAGTTTATTCTCACTGCTACTATCTACTCAGAGAAATGTATGCAGAGGAGAGGTTATCACTGGCAGGAGTTTGTTACTGTTTTCAGGTGTGCATTTCTCTTGGTTCACATTAAAGATTGATGAGCGAACAAATGCACCTGGCACTGGGAGCAGAAAAAAATCTTTGTGTCCTATAATAGCTCCCTGCACAGTTTTAGCCTTGCCCTAAGAAAAATGCTTCTTGCACAGGGGAGCTTTTTCTGGAAAATAAAATGTTGCACTGTGCCTGAGAAATGGAGTTTTCCTGGAACCTCCAGTGACATTTTAGTTAAACTGTAGGCAGACCATAGCTGTGCAGATTTCCTTTGAATTTGATTCAACTTCCAATGGGAAGCCTGGAAGAGTACAAAGAATTTGAGTTAGCAGTATGTCCTCACCTGATTCTTCTGAGAGGTAAAAGCTATAAATTAGTGGATCCTATGAAGAATTGTTTGTAAAACTTAGGAATTCAAATCCATTGTTAGATCTTTAAGACATCTGATCACCTTTTCATAGTTCCCACTAATGGTAGTTACAGGAATGTTTTGGTTCAAGATGACCTTGTAGCAGGAGAAAACAGCTCTGTAGCACTGTCTTAAAAGCCGACAAGAATTCTGGAAACAAATGTTAATGTTTCAGATCTTTATTGATCACAAAACTTTAGAGAATTAAGGAGTTTTGTTGTTGTTGTTGTTTTGTTTTGTTTTTTGTGAGGGGATAATGAAAAGTCCTACTGCAGATTGTCTGCTTCTGAATTAGCTTTTCAAATACAATATTTTTTAGAAACAGGCTGCTGAATGAGATGGAGGACTAGCCTGATTTGCCAGGACATTTTCTCTGTTTCAAAAGCTAGAATGATCCTCAGCTCATTAGGGAGTTATTTGCATCTGTCAAAGATCCATCTATGTGGTAAAGATAAAGAACTTATAGCCGGTGAGACTTTTTATTATTATTATTATTATTATTCTAAATTCTTCTATGGATGTCCACTGTGATCTTTGTCAGGTCACAGATTAGGCCTCATTTTCTCATCCCTTTTCAAAGGGGGATAATAATACTTACCTACCTCACACGACTGCATTAGGCCTTCATAACCCAGAAGCTGCAAAGCACAGTTATTCCGTAAGTGAAAATCCCTAGGGAAATACAGACTGTCAATGAGCTCCGCTGAAATTAAACCAGATGGGACAAGAGAAAAGACTAATGATCAAAAAAACATCATTGTATTGGCTCACAAGGATATGGTCAAAGTGATTAATAAGGAGCATCTTTTCCATTTCCAGTAGATTGGACAAGGTGTGAGTGTATAAGAGAAGACACATTTATGAAATCACCCCAAAATATCAGTCCCATCTAAATCTCAGATTCAGAATGCAGGAAAATCTACACTGTCTATTAAATTAGCAAAGCATTCCAAATCATCTTTAAATATATATATATATATTTAATCAGAAGATATATATATATATTGTTTTTATCACTGAAAACAATTAGCTCATGGTGGTATGCATTGACAATGGTTCTGAGTTTTGCATCATTTATGCCACCGGATGGCAAGCTATTTGTTAATAATTGCCTGCTGTTGTGGAATCCCCTGACAGAAGGACATATGTGCTGCAAAATCTCAGGCACTCTGGAGTGAATGATTGGAGATGCTGCCGTTCAAAATTATTTATCAGTCATGCATTTGAGCATGGTTTGTTATTTTTCTTTTCTTTATTCCCCCGTTTCACCTAAGACTGCTTTGAAACCAGTTAAGTTCTTAAATTGTCCTGAGGTAACAAGGGAGAGATTATGCTATCATAAGCAAGGTACCAAGTTTGTCATCTCTGTTAAGTGGAAAACAGCAATAATAAAATAATAATAAAGCAACCATCAAAAGTATTGGAAGGACAGGAGTAAAATCAGGTTGTTTGGAATTGGAGGTTAATCCAAGAATAGCTGAATGACTTCTCCAATGAGGGTTTGAAATTGTAGCGCTTAATCTTGCGCAGAGGATGCATGTAGTAAAAAGAGCAAAACTTAAAAAACTAATGCAAAGAAGCCACCCACACAGAAAGGGAGAACTGAGAGATGCTGAATAAGGTTGCTTCTACAGCCCATGTTTGGAAAGGAGACCTACAGCACCAGCAGGAAGGAGGTATGTGTGGTCACTTAGGGTCTCTGCACAGGGCAGAGACAGAGAATAAAAAGGATCACATATTGAAAGATCATATATTGAAAACAAATTTCCATCTTGTATCTTAGAAGCACTGACTTTTCAAAGAGCCCCAGCTCTCAGCTATCTACAACTAAAAAGATGCATTGAGAGCAGCTGGTCCCTGTGCAGTTATGACAACAGTATGGAGAAGATTGTGCTTGTAGGCTCTGTTGGCAAGACTGGTCTACCTTCTTCCACAAATCAAGGTTAAGTCCAGGTCTGGGCATCCCAAAGGTTCACAGTCCCGTGCAATGAGACATTTACCTTGCAGAAGAGGAATGGCAGAGGACACTAATCTGAGAGGGGGAATAGCAGAATACATCCAGAGCTGTACGTGAGTAATGAGGGAAATGCACAATGAGCAGGTAATGCACTCGGTTGATTTTATTTTTTTCCACACCCTGCTGTCACTACAGAGTTCCAGCATACCACATTGCAAGCTACCCTTACAGCACTGTGGCAAACAGCATGTCCTGTGGGTCTCATGACATGGTTATTAGATGTGAAATTGTCACGGGACGGGCCTGATCACTGCTGTGATTTTATTTTTTCTCATTCATGGCTATGTTCTTCATGATCCCCAACATTTTATTTATTTATTTATTTATTTACCTTTAATTCCTGTCTTATCCTTATTCCTGTTTTCACATTAACATTACCATTTCTCCTAAAAATGACTTTTTTTTTTTTTTTTTTTTAATAAGCCTTATTTAGTATGTGATTACTTTTCTTTAGTTTTAGATAAAGGGGAATTTTAATTTATCCAGGTAAATATTAAATAGCTCTAGTCCACACAGGCTCCACATTGACTCAACTGCCAACAAACTAAAGGTTGGAACCCTCACCTGCATTAGGCACAACCCAGGAATGACTAATTTTACAGTGGGTCCCTTGCATACAGGGTTGAACAGCACAACCTCTTTTGAGGTAAGCTTGCTCTTGGATGATCATGGTTCTGTTGTTCATCTCTGTAATGATTCTATGAATATTTTCATGTGGATTGTATCACACCACAAGAAACACGGTGGACCCAGCAATGAAAATGGCACAGACCCATTCAAAACTAATCACATTCAAGAGAAAGTATACTATTACTTTCTACTTCGCCTGCCATAGTAGGTATCAGCTGGTAGAAAGCTGATTTTCAAAATAATTATTACTTCCCTCATGCAGGGCTTTTTAGACAACATCTGAAATTCAGTACTATGGCTAATAAGGAGCTAAAGGGGATCTATAGTACTCTGATGGCTTATCTGAGGAAATAGAGAAAGGATTTTAGACAATAAATCCATCTGAGAGTTCACAGTCGTTTGAAGACCTTTTTTAAATAGCAAAATTTGATAAATGATTCCATTACCTGCTTAACTGAAGCACTTATGGTGAAAATACGGTTTGACATGGTGTCCTACTTGACTACAATGTGAGAATAGAACTTGATAAAACAGGAGAAGAAAATTAAAAAAATATATGTCGAGGAAATGGAGGGGAACTTTTTCTGATTATAAGGCTTTAACCTCTAAATTTCTCACTGACTCTTTGTCAATAACTCTACTTTTCAAAATGCCAGTGTTCAGCTATTGCTTGATGCCAACAACCTAATAGGACACATCAACGAGAATTATATTACACAAAATATAGCAAAGAACAGCAATTTCAGATAGAGACATAATGTTTTCCTGCCCTAGTCACACATTTTCTTATTATACCAGCACATAATACAGGGCAATTTTGATTTTAGTAGCAAACTTTTACAGCTATATGCTCATTTGGGGTAAATTTGAGTGGCATTCGTGGATGCATACAAATGACATACATTTCTGCAGATCACAATGAGGTTGTCATATTTATGCTTTATTCATAGATATTGAAAATTACTGCTTGAAGATTAATTCAATGATACAAACAGATCACGCAGGGTTGCTTAATGGTTGCAGGAGCAATAGATCTCATATGCCAAGTGCAATGTTATTAACAGATAATCTTAAATTTGAATGCAGATTATATTAAACAGCTATTAGCAGTTTCACTTAGGACTACTAAGTCTTTAAAATACAACAAAAGGCTCATGCTAAATATTTAACATAGCTGTAATAAAGACAACATCATAATGCTGAATCATGGTGATCCAGAAATTAGAAAATAAAATGCTATGTTATAAAATAAGAAATCTTCTATTCCTTCTACAAACACTTTGAAATCTGGAAAAAAATATATATGTTTTCCTCCCTCTTTTTCATTTGGGATATGCTTATGAACACCTTTTTTTTTTTTTTTTTACTACTTGTCTGTTTGAAATCAGGATGACCCACAGCAAATACTTTTTGCCAGAACTCATGAAGTTATTCATTGACTAGGTGCCTGGTAGCATGGTAAAGACAAAAGTTAAAACCCATGCTGAATAAGGGTATTTAAAGCTCTGTTCCACACAGTCCATCTTGAAATTCACTGCTGAAGAATCCCAGCGTGCCAGTATCCAATCTATATTGCAGAGTCAGTCAGCAATTCAGAAGAATTCATTCTGCATTCGATTCAATCAGAAATGCTACCAGGGAATAAGAAAGCTGAAGGAAATTGCATCTACCTTCACTAAGTAATTGACTGAACAACAAACATTTCTGCATAATCCACTTAAATCACAATTAAATTTCCCAGACTCCCACCCTTCTATTTTCTATGCTGTTTTTTTATGGGCAACAAAATGATTCACTCTTCTTTAATAAACCACCTACTTAAAAATGTGTTCATTTGTAACATACCCAGGAGCAGCATCAACGTATTATGTGCATCTTCTTGAACTGAGGGGTATCCTTGAATGCCTTCATCACCTCTGTTTTGATCTGTTAATGTGCATGAAAATCTTGCCTTCATGGGCATGTTAGCTCCTTTTAGCTGAGGGTTTCCAGATACTAGGAAATTCAGTTGTACAGTAAGAGATAAGCATTAGCTCTGTGTAGGTGTCTACCAGTAAGCTGGGTTTCTCATCTCTTCTTGTATTCTAGCTTATCCTTTAGTCAATGTAATGAGTAATATCTCAGGAGAAATTTAGCTCACTGTGGTACACATGGATTGGCTGGTCAGCTGAATTACATTCCAGACTTCACTGACAGCAATGCCAGCTTTGTCACCTAAGACGCATGAAAATACCCAGAGGTAAATGCAAATGTAGATGTTTTTATCTAGAGTTGAATCTTTCCTTGAAATTTAATGTGAATTCAAGTAGACTATGAATTAAAAATGGCATAATACTTCCTTATTAACTCCTTGTGAGAACACTCTCATTTTGTAACTAGAGTTTTAGTTTAGAATTAGTTTTATTCCTGTACAAAGGGACAAACCCTTCACAAAGTTCATCAGCTGTTCGAGAGGTCTAAAACAGCTGATGTTCTAGAGCTGCCTAGCCAGTCATGAACATTTACCCTAGTTCTTTTGTCTGGAAGTTGGAGACAAAAGAGAAAGAATAGTGTTACAAAGAGAATGGAGAGTGTAGGTAGCTTCAAATGCTTTTAGAGTAGGATTTAGCCACTGAGGCTAAATACACTGACACACAGCCTGGATCTAACTTCACCTAATTCCAAACAGTGTAAATATTCACACCAGTGGTACTCATGCCAGGTTCCTTTTATTACAACCAGAAGAGACAGAGACATTTTTGGGGTGAAATTCATCTGAACCATATTAGGTTATTAGGTATCTGTGTTAGGAAAAACAGAATTGGTGCTTAAAATAGTTTATTTCTCTCCACTGAACACAATGGAGATTTGGTCCAGGTGACTAGTTCATATTCAGATAACCTTTCACAGAGCATGTTCATATCTATATGTAGGGAGAAGTGGGGTGATTTACAGAAATGCATAAACAAGCTTGGCCAACAGAAACAAGATAATCACATCAGTGCTGTACTCTGTGAGTGCTAATCTGTTTTCCTTCTCCTACTAGGGTAGTCACAGCAGGATGCATGTTACTTACATCCTCTCAGTCTTTGGGTCGCTTGATCTAAGGCATTATACAGCACATTGTTGATCCTTTAGATAGCTTTTCAACCAATTAAAGGTAAGGGAGTCTAAAACACTCAGCAAATCCTCCCAAACCACATTGTACATTGAAAATCACAAGGATAACAAGACCTTCAACTTTGTTTTTCTTGTTCTGTTTCCTACTTTTAGATTCCTTTGGGGTTTCCTCTTCTTTCTTTCCATTGTGCTTGTTTCTCCATAAACCAAGTACCATATTCAAATGTTAGAAGAGGCTATTTAATGACCTATTGAGAATGAAATGAATAATTTAAGATTTACAATAGCTTTAAATTGGTTTTGCTTGTCATAGGGTGTAAACTACATGACAGAGGAGGGATTTGTTCTCTTTCTGTTTGCTTGCAATGAAATGATACAAAATCCTGTCTCATATTTTCTTTGTGTTAATTGGGGATTTAACTGTTGCTTCCTTTGCTTACAGTGATGTACATCAAAGCCCTTAAAATCCATTTTAATTGTTCAGAGTGGATTTGGTCAATTATACTAGCACTCTTTCTATTAATAAACATGTGAAAGGAAGAGTATTCTGTATGTAAATTAATAGAGCTAATCAGTTGCTCTCCCATTGTAATACATATGATACAATTTGGCAGTACTTCAATAGGAAGTAAAAGTTTCATGGCTTATGTCCAGGATCACATTTTTGCAGCTTACATACAGAGGTAGTTAAGGTTATCTCCACATCCTGTTAAAATGTCCAGAATTTATCTGGTCACCTGAATATCAGCTCATTAGGGCTTTTGTTTGGAAAAAATCTCAAAGTGGGGATTGTAATGACTGTACAGTTCTGAAATTGATTGAGCAAGAGAATTGGTTTTTCTAATTTCTGGAGAATGGCACTAAACTGCACAGCCTAGACAATAAAAAGTAGGAGCACTTTAGTATTCCTGAGGATAGGATTTATACAAAGGAGTCACTGGCAGAGGAAAAGAGGAAAAACAAAAAAAAATGTTAACTGTAGGCAAGAAAATAAGTCTAGCTAATTTCAGTGGACTAACTTGTAGCAGCCCTGCAAAAAGGTTGAGCTTTGTTTAGATCACAGTGACTGTTGGGACCTAGGAATCTAATTAGAACCTAGAGGAGAAGGGAAGAAAATGTATGTCAGAGGAAGACAGAAATGGAGGACTTAAGGCTCCCATACTTCTTTTAAGCATTTCCTAGACAGACCTATGGAATAGTGCATATACTGTGAACATGACACTCTTTTGAACAACTGATTTTTACTGTTAATGTGCCAGGTAAGCACAGTAGGCCTGAAACTTCTGGGAAGACTCAATTTGTCACAAATAATGAAACTTCTCTTCTGCTCATAAGCATCAATTTCATCATATACCAAACGTGAGATACTGGTTGACTTCCATAGCTCACAGTTCTCAGAAATGTTAAACTTCTAAACTGTGTAGAAACACAAGAAATCACTGAAGGTAGACAACTGCATTTAACTAGTCATTTATGTCTAAGAAACATCTTTATTCTGCTGCCTACGCAGTAACACCTAATGCCTTTTGAAATGACCTGTGATATCCAAGATGATTCCATAGGGCTAGCAGATAATTCTTCCTTACTCTTCTCTTGGATGAAATTAGATGATCATTAAGGTCCCTTCCAAACCAAGCCATTCCATGGTTCTATGGATAGAAAAGTAGAACATAGCTGTGAAAAGTTGGTCGTGTGATAACTTAGGGCTTGATATTTGAGGTTTGCAGTACTATGACCTGAACAGGTGTTTAAGTCTAAATTTCTGACACAGTGAAAGATCAGGTTTCACATGACTTTGAGAACTAAAATGAGGGAGATCAGGTACAGGAGCAAGGTTATAGTTCAATTTATGAGTTAAATGCCAGGTTGAATTTTCGGTCATCCCCAAGTACTGACCCTGCTTCCTTCTAAGGTTAATCATTTCTGGAAGAAAGGAAAGGAGCATATTGTAAAAGCTGTGTCTCTGGCAGTTTCAGGGTAACTCAGAGCTTTAGCATACTGTAGAGAATCTGTACCTTACCTCCCATTGACATGCAAGTAACGTGAAAGATTGTCATTTGCATTCAGGCAGCAAACATTAAGCAAACAGTGAATTGGGGACGATAGGTTGTGCGCTTTTTATAAGCTCACAGAGTGCCTTCTCCTGTACAAATACACACAGAGGATCTTCAGTGACTCATAATTCCTCCATTTCAATTCTAAGCAGAGCTGATTGTAGTCAGATTCACTGAGGGGCTGAGCATGCACAATTTTGTTAGAGTCCACTGAGACACGTGTGGTCAGCCAGTCTAACACAGTTGTTGGTTTTGTTGGCTTAATGAAATATTTTGTTATTCTGTAACTTCTGTTTCAGAGGCAGCTAAACTTCAACAAAGTTAAACAAATTAGCAATTTTCACAAAAATATGCAAAACCTATTAGGTATGGCTAATTGTTTTCTTACCCAATAAAAATTGCTTCCCACCCTATTCTTCTTTTTCTTTAGTTTCAAAACAGTTTTTTTTTTAAAAGATTTTATGCTCGTGACCAGTTCTTGATAGACAGCACTCTACTTTTCTTTCATGTCTCCAGAAATGCATAACAACGTTACACAGAAACTTATGCTATGATACTGAAATTCCTCTGTGCAGTTAAAAGTACTGGAACAGGTTTTCTGTAGAAAGCCTAATTATAATTAGAATTTAATCATAAGATAAAGCTTAAATAATAATCATTATAACATTATTATTGAAAAAGAAGTAGATTCTTGAAGCAGAGAAACTATATATATACAACATGTATATATATATATATTTGCAGAGCACAGCACCCCAGGACCTTAATTTATTTGTTGATATCTGGGAGGAGAAAAAAAAAAAAAAAAAAAAAACTGTAACGCAGTAACGTGTACAGAGATTCTGATCACTGACAGCAGCAGCAACTGAGTTAACACATAATTACAAAGATAATATTATTGAACCCAGTCAAGCCTGATAAGCAGTTGGGATTCCATTCAGGTCATCAAGATAGATTTTAGGATCCTCTTCACTCAATTTCCCTTTCCTGTTACTGTGGTTGATTTTATTGAAGTTAAACTACTGTAAAACTAGGCTCATGCAGAGCAACTCAGGCCTCAGTATCACTGTTTCTCCCTGTGATAATTGTTTCCATAATTGTTCTTGTCATTGTAGTAGATGATCTGCAAAGAAGGAAAAAAAAAAAAAAAAAAAAAAAAAAAAAAAAAAGGTTGTGTCCTTTCCTGCTACTTTATAAGGCATGATGATAGCTTCATAAAATTTTATTGTATTACTATACCAAGACTATACAACCATCCCTATATTTTATTACCACAGCAAGAGCTGGAAGTTGAACTCAGACAAATTCAACATTGAAATAAGATGCAATTTGCTACCACTGATGGCAGGGAAACATAGGAATGATTTGGTGGAAGGGCTAAAGAAATAGAAGGGAAATGATCCTGATCCTATGTACTTCAGAATCTCTTAGCTCCTGTCCCCTCAGATCTCAAAGAGGAAATTATTTCTAAAAAGTTGACCCATAATTTGGGAGACAGCATTTGGCCTGAGCCTGTCATTGTTCTGGCCCAGCGTCTATAGCTCACAGCCCCCAAGTTTGCTATCTGCACTACCTGGGCTATCTTCTCGAAGCTTGTGGGACTAGACTAAGACAAGAGTTACACAATGACCTCAGGGTAAGCACTATCTGCAGATGTAACAGGGATATTTCCCTCAGTGCATAATTTCATTCCTGGAGGAGTCAGGGGGGCTATGTTCATTGTTACCATTTTTCACTTAGATCTCAAAACCATACCACATCAGCGGAGAGTCCATCTTGCCCAACTTTATTGTTAGCCCTTCCCAAAATTACTTATGTAGGCATGAGTGCAAGAAAAAGGCAAAGAAATAGTGCTGTTCAAGTGTTATGCTCTCCTTCAGTTAGCAACTCCTCACTCCGGGACTTGTGAAGTATAAGCTTCACCATAACTTGCCATTGGGTCTACATAGTGCAGATGAGAGATTTTCATCTGCTTCAAGGGATATGTTTTGTCTAAAAAAAAAAAAAAAAAAAAAAAAAAAAAAAA
>NC_048893.1:201054468-201184533 GCF_011077185.1 Oxyura jamaicensis
AAAAAAAAAAAAAAAAAAAAAAAAAAAAAAAAAACAAACAAAAAAAAAACTTTAGCTTAACTGACTGGTCTGACTGGTCTTTTTGGTGTTATCATTGGTTGGTGTCTCCTGTTCTGTACATGTGATTTATATTTGACCAAACTGAAAAGTTTGGTTTAACTGTAGCTTTAAACTAGAGAAACTGGATGAAAATAATGGCTTTTGACAAATGGAGGTCCCTTATTGACTTAAATTTTGTGACAATGTTCTTATGTTGTTCAGTTCAAAAAAATAATAATAATGAAAAACTATCCAATAATGCTAAAAACCTGGACTGCTGCTCTTCTAATCCACAACACCTGATGGAAAGATAGTACAGCCTTCCCAGCTGTAGTTCCTGTTCCAACTTCTTCTTCAGACTCTTCCTTCCCAAGAGCTCCATGCAGCTAGGATGATTAAAAGAAGATATTGTTTTGAAAATAAACTACCACTGGAAAATAAACTCCCTAAATAAACCGTTAGAGTCACTTTCACATACCTAAAGGGAGCAGCAGAGGGCCCAACAAAAGCATGGCAGGTGTTTCTTTTGCAGTTCTCCAGCAGAGTCAGTTGTCAGTTTCAAAAGAAGAAAACAAATCTGAAAGCTTATGAGAATGATGTATCCCTGTGAAAACTATTCTGTCCTGTGTGGGAGCCACATTCCTGGTTCACCTCTTATAAGGATACGGGTCCCTGATGTTCTCTGAATCTGCTTGTCCCTGTTCCACCTGCCAATATTATTCTGAAAGCAGAGCAAATGTAAAAGCAATCAGTTCTTAAAGTCTGTATCGTCCCTTCTTTTGCACAATAAACAGCATTTTTGATGTAGGCAAAAAGAGAGAGAACAAAACAAACCTTTCATCTTCTTCCATAAAAGCCACATTATAACTTCTTTTTCATGTCCTTTTTCTTTTTTCCCCTCTGCAGTCCCTGGAGAATCAGCACACTGTTTTCTTCATAAACCAATCTCAACACAGACTTGAAAATGTCACTGTTAAACAATGAACTATCCCAGATGTACGGAGAGTACTGTGGTCATCAATAGTTCTCTCTGTAAGCCCTCAAGGCTCTGAACCAGAGATAAAAAGGAAAGCAAGGGGAGAAAAGGATTATACAGTAAATAAATTTGACTAGTATTAAGAATTTAACATGCTGGCTGGCACAATCAACTGACTAAAGCAATGCATCAAACGTGGAATGGTCTGCTCTACAGTTCACTCACACTCTACTGTATTCCTCTGTCAGGAGCTAACATGTGCAAAAAGGGTAAATTATAGGTGACAGTAACAGGTTTGTTAGGCTGAACAGTTTTGTTTTCAAGCAAAAGGTAGAAAATTGAGTTCATTTTAGAATGACAGACACCTCACAGTTTTGAAGTTTCTAGAATTTCCAGTTAATTATTAACAAGTATTTTTACCAGCGTAAGGAACAAGATATTTGAGAAAATATTACTAATATAAATGTTTTAGCTATATTATTGCAAGCTTCAGAAGAAACTGCTAGAGAACTCAAAGAACATTTTCAAAAGCAAAACTGCACAGCTCTCTTTTCCCCTAAACAACTCACTTAAACACAGACCATCAAATCACTTGAAATAGGCAAAGTGGCATCTTTGCAATTCAAAACTAACACAAACCAATGATTCTTTGCTTTCAGTAGTATTTTAATTTCCAAGAGACATTAGGGAATTTCAGTAATTCTGTTAATTAATAATGTTCACAGTGTTATCAGTGGGTATGAAATGGCACTGTAAATGAGCAAATATTATAATTCCCTTTTTGCAGATGGGGAAACTGAGGCAAGTGAGTTGCTTGGGTGAGTGTCTTGATCAATAAGCAGATACAGGAAAAAGGAAACAAATCCACAAATTGCAGTCCAGGAAATGACTGTAAATATCATAAAGAAAGACAAGTGGTTGGGGCTTTGTAACACTGGCAGCTCTTTGAAGAGAAAACATTAAATCCAGACATGAAAATGACTGCATCGCAGAGGAAGTGCAATGAGACATCCATTTAGTTGCATCAGGGACTTTTTCCCCACAGCAAATTGGAAGTGAAAAAAAAGTTGGACTTGAAAAAATAGAAATGGAATGGCAGCAGAATTTTAGCAACAATATCAGAAAGAACAAATGATCAAAATATACACAAAATCTTGGCAAGTACATTTTCAGTAAGAGGATAAACCAAGAAAGAGCTGATTCAGTGTCTACTGTACAATGAATTTATCACCACAAGGGACAAATATCTGATGCCTGTCTTGCATCAGTCTTCTATTAAAAGGTTAAAATGTGGTCAGACATTTAACACAAGCAGGGACAAAGAGATAAGAACTCAGACGTCAATAAAGAAAATAAATTTAATGTTTCTTGAAAAGTAGGTGCTTTCAAAAGTGCTGGACCCAATAATCTCCTCCTTTCAGTACTTGCAAAATTATCTGGTGTCTTCAGAGAGCCAATCTGAGATCTCACAGAAAATGAGCAAAATTCTCTAAGACTGAAAAAAAAAATAAAATAAAATAAAAAATGTAGTGACCATCTTTGAAGAAGGAGAAAAGGATTATTAGGGGAACTTTAAGTCACAGGAAAGTACCATCATAAATAAAACTGTTTGTAAATACTGAGACGAGAGCAGGGAGACAAATTGCAGCCAACATGACTTTCTCAAGAATTAATCATGTCAAATAAATTGAATTTCCTTCCCTGGCAGGGTAACAGGCTTTACAGAGAGGGAGAAAGCAGCAGATAACCTATATCTTGATTCTAGTGATTCTAGCCCAGCTTTCATGCTGTTTGATATAGTGTTCTCAGAAGGAAGTTTAGGGAAGGCCTGCAGCTTGGGTATAAAGTCGTGTTCAGAGAGTAGCTATTAATGGTTTGACTTTAAAGTGGAATGATGCAGCAGGTAATGTTCCCAAGGAGTTTGTCTTTAGCCTAATACTCTTACATGTCTGCTTGAAGGAACACAGACTGTGTTTATCAAATAAACATGACGTTAAGCTGCAAACACAGTGGAAGGCAGGATTAAAATTCCGAAGGGAGAAAGAAAAATAAAAATAAAAATGTCCTGATGCAATTTAATAAGAACAATTAGAGGACTTCATTATAACCTACCAAATAAAAACAGATTGCAAGAAGATGGATTAGGTAACCATTAACTAAGGAAATGATCACTACCAGTTTTATACATGTGAATAGGGTAGTGAAATTCCTGCACTCTCATGTGTAGTATATAACATACATGAGTTAAGCCTTCCACTGCATCGCTGCTGTTAAGGTTTGTAATGAATTGCTGGGTGCAGTTCTGAAAACTGAACCATCAGGAGAAGTACAGGTGAATTATAAACTCCCAAGAGAAACACATGGAGTAATTAGTGGAAATCATGACCTGTAAGGAAATATTGAAGGAATAGGGATTTTTAGTCTAGAACACAGAAAGATGACAGGTAACTTCATAACTGTCTGCAAAGCCGCAAAGTCCTACATAAGTTCAGGGAATCACCTATTCATGATGTATAGGACATAAATTAAGGGCTTAAACTTAATAGGACATAAAACTAATAGGACATAAATTAAGGGCTTAAACTACAAAGAGAAATTAAAATAAAATAAATATAAAAATATAAAATAAAAATACATAAAGAAGCAGATTTCAAATGCATCTAGCTTTCATAGGAACTTTTGATAATCTCATTCAGGATGTACAAAATCTGATTCCAAGTTTCTCTTGTTCATCTGGTAAGGCAAATATTTTCTTATGAATATCACCTTCAAAAATGACAAAGGAAAAGCTTTGGGGTATCTGAATACCTGGTTGTTTATTTTGCTTCCCAAAGAGTGTATGTGTGCCCTTGAAACTGCATCCTTGTTGAGTCTAGAACTGCTGTACTTGTATTTGCATCATTGCAAATTTCTTCAGAATTACCTGGCTGCATTTCACTATGATGATCCTGCTCCTGATAACAAAAGACATTTTTGGCTCCTGAAGTAGGATTTTTATGTGTAGTCTCCCCCATCCATCACCCCTCCTGAATTTTGCCTCCACTAGCAGGAGGCTAACAGCTCCTGAGACCTTTGGAATTTGAATCCACTGGAAAATTTAAAGTCTGGAAGTCTGGGCCTGATGTTACATATTTCTCCCATTATTTGCTCCCACTTGAGACTGCATCTCAAACAACTATCTTACTGTTCTGCTATCACTTTGCCTTGATTTAGTCTGGCACAATAATATCCTTTATTTTTATTCCTATCTATTTTCAGTTCCCTACATCATTTCTGAACTTATTTGCAATAATAGAAGACTGTAAATTTAAAGCTCTGCATTCCTGGGGTGTCTTGGACTGCTCTGACTGCACAAAGAAGCTGAGTACCCTCAGCTCCCAGGGAGAGCCAACAGCAATCAACCACACAGAGATATTTTTATTATTGTTCTCTTCAAATGTCAGTGTACGAATGTCATACAGCACAGATGTGGGTCTAAAAATAAATATCCCTGGCTTCAAACCTCTCCCATTGATAACTGTGCATGGTTTGTGTTTGGGGATTTTTTTCCTCTTCTTTCTTCCTGGAAGTAGAACTGAAGTGTGAGGTTCAGTGCCAGGAACAGAGACCATGCCAAATAATTTCTCATGCTAGAGCATATGCTTACACTGAGAAGAAATACCACACGGTGCTGTACTCTTTCAGTTTGACTTGTCAGTATTCCTTTGTTGCATGTATAAGAACTATACAACCAAGAAGGCTACATGAAAATCTGATTGAATTAGTATGGCCAGCTTTACGAGCACAACCTTCTCAGTTCATGGATTCCTACACACTTTGAAACATCAACCTGTGTGTCAAAGCCTGGGCGTTACGTTTACCTTTGGCGGTTTCACACTAATGGGCAGCTAAACACCACAATGCCACTTTCTCACTCCTCCTCCTCAACACAATAGCAGGACAAAATAGCATGAAAAGAAAGCTCCCAGGTAAGCTGTGAGATAAGGACAGGCAGATCGCTCACCAGTTACTGTCACAGGCAAAACAGACTCAGCATAAGGGAGAATAATGCAATTTATTGCCTATCACTAGAGCAGTGAGAACTAAATGCAAACTAAAACCATCTTCCTGAACTGATCCTCCGGGGTTGCCCACAGGCAGCAGCTCTTCAAGAACTGCTCCCACGTGTCTCCGTACCACTGGGTCCATTCATCCCCCAGGAGCAAACTGGTCCACCATTGGTCCCGTACGGGTGGCAGCTCCTGCCCAGACCCCCTGCTTCTGCGTGGGCTCCTCTCCTGCCCAGAGCCTGCTCCTGCAGGGGATCTCCATGGGCCACAGCCTCCTCCAGGCCACATCCACCTGCTCCATCAGGGGCTCCTCCACGGGCTGCAGCATGGAGATCTGCTCCATGTGGGACCCATGGGCTGCAGGGAGACAGCCTGCTCCACCAGGGGCCTCTCCATAGGCTGCAGGGGAACTTGTGCTGTGTGCCTGGAGCACCTCCTGCCCTCCTGCCTGGAGCACCTCCTGCCCTTTTTCTGCATTTATAAGACAGAATGAACAAACGAATATATAGATGAGCGAATGAACAAACAAACGATGAGGTACAGTAAAAGACTTGTTTGTCCTGTCTTCTTTTATAATTTCTTTGTCTGTCTGACACTGGAGCCTCTTCTGTCAACTGTAGAGATGTAATTTCTTTTTAAAATGTCAAATGTAGTTCAATGATTAGTCTGAGAGTGAAGACTTAAGTGCCCAGTCTTAAGTGCCTGAAAGACTGGGGGAATATGGAGCCAATGGCTCCTAACAGAAGATAGAAAGTCATCAGGTGTCTGTGAAGGTAGGTCAGTTAAATACTTGTGTGGGATTCATCCTGTTATTATAGATAGATAAAATTGATTAAATGGTTTGATCTCAGAAAATGCCATTTTCTCTTTGTTGACTGTAAGGCAGACAGAGGACATAAGGTGCGTGGAAGCACCATGCAGCCCTCTTAGTTTGTTTATTGGGTGATTGTTGAGGGTGGAGGACTATAAATGGTTTTAAGTTATGCACGAGAAAATTAGAGTATGATTTCTTGGTACATTCAAAATTCTATTATGGAAAAAAGGAAACACATCAATATGTAAAGCCAAGAATTTGTTGTTAGTGTAATTGAAATTTTAACAGGCTAATCCAAGAGTTATTTTTAGTCCAAATCCAATTATTACAGGGAAAAAAAATAAAAAAATAAATAAAAAAAAATAAACTAAAGAATACTACCATACAGAGAAGGTGGTCAAAAATAATAAAATGGTTCAGATTGTTATACAAACAATCCATGTATTCCAGCCTTTTTTTCTGGAACAATTCACCATTCCAATGACATCCAGGCCCTTGAGTTTATGGCTCCCATCTGCTTGGGGCAGAGGGGCAGGTAAGCAGGCTTCTACAAGTTGACAGCTTCTCATGTCCCTCATTGGAAGAAGTACAAAGTTGATGGCGATGGCTTCTTTTTCTTGCTTGGAGGGTTTTATGTTTGCTAACACACTTTTACACCTTGCCCTTTCTTCATTGGTATACATGTTCATGTCACATATGGATTTCGTACATATATGCTGTTTTATGAATGTTACCTTTGCTATCCTTAAATCCAGTTTCGTCCCACTCCTGATCAAAATTTCTTAAACCGATCATAGTTGAGCTGTTTATGGCCTTGGGGCTTCCAGCTGTATTCCTCTACATCATATCCTATGTCTCCATCTTCTCAAGGATTCAGCTGTCATTGTAAGTTCAGATTTATCATCTGTTAGAGTCAGAATTATTTAATTTCACACAAAATAACTACTATTGTAGCTATTGTATTATATTGTATTGCTACTGTTCTTAATATAAAATGTGTTTACCATGTAACGATAAGCAAAAGTAAATCAAAATAGCAGTAGATACCTGGTTAGAAAAAAAAAATGCTGTTACAGCTAAACCACATTAATACAAAGCTGCAGGCAGGTCAAGTTAAGTTCAGACAGATCAAGCCTGACAAACCACAGTGATGCAGCCTTGCAAGCTCAGTGCAAACCCTGCAACCTAGTATTAGCAATGGCAACACCATAGTACTTGGCTGCACAGCTACATTCTCTAAACACATTGCTCTTGATAAAAAGTCCTACATACTAATTGAACTAACTTGATGACAAGCTATATGATTCCTATTTACTATATTTACATTAAAAGGGTCCCCCTTTTCATGTTGTACATGATATATAAATATAGCATATTCTAAATGCATCATTTGCTGTCACAGTTAAGGAATGCATGTTCCTTCCAAATGAGCTCTACTATAGTTTCCCCACTACTGCGAATATACAGGGAAAGATCTGGCTTTCCAACTTCATCAGTTCTAGAAGGAGCTGACAGTAATGCCCTTGGAATTCTCTGCACAACCTACAGAATCAGTCTTAGCATGCAAATAAATATTGTAAATTAACAAGGTCAACTTCTTTTCTGGCAAGGCAGAAGAAGGGTGGGAGGAATCTTAGAAAACCAGTGTCCTCATTAACACACTGACATACAAACCAACAAAGGCTATCTGTGTGGTAGTTATTTGTGGATACTGCAAGAACAGTTGTGCTTAAAACAATAGAAAAGTATTCAAGGAGGGCCGAGGAAACCTTGAGATTATTTCCCATTTCTGCCAATATCATATCCCTAGGGAAAGTATAACTACCTCCAAACCAAGAACCTCGTGGGCCAACCAGTTATCTACTTGGCCTATAGGACTCCAACATTTGGCTTTATACATTTCCCCAGAGGTATGTAGTATCATCATCCCATCAGTATCTACCATCATCCTGACCAGTGTGATGGACTATGGAGACCCAAGAGACAGTTCCCAGCAGACTTTTGCACTTCTTACTGCACTGAAGTTGCAGAGTTTGTTTTAAAATTTGCATATGAAAAATCATTGTTACTAACTTTGTCTTACTCCCCTACATTAATATTTAAATAGCAGTATCCATTTTGGATTAGGCACTGCCAAGTAACTAATAGAGTACGTGAATGCAATCTAACAGTCTGCATACTTATCAGGTACTACTATATCTTCCTCATAGTTTTCTTCATAATTACAGAACAGACTCCTAAAAGCTATATGGGAAGGATAATTAGATTATCTAAAGTCTCCCTCGTATTGGTGGGATTGTTCCCTGGCATATGGTTTCTGTTCCTTTTTTGGTCCATGGACTGAAGCATTCATTTTATCTATTACTTGCCTGAGAGATGTCTACTCTAAAAGATAAATTACCTGTCTTCTATGACTTTTTGCCTACATGTTTTTTTCAGGTTTCTTGCTATGCACCACACTCTCCCATGCCCCATTACTAAACCACTAAATGATAAATTATTATTAATACTAATATTTAGAAATGCAAGGCCTATCTTCTATTATTCAGTGCTCACAACAGAATGACTTTTTTGGTCAGTATTGTAATCCACACAAGTTCACCACTCAGCTTGTTCAGAAACTACTCATGTTTTGGTAATGTCAACTTTTTTGTTCACAGTAACAGCGAAGGATTTAATAATTAATATAATTTAATAATAAATTAAATAATTTTAATATTCTCTTCAAATTAACGCCTTCAAGATGCTTCATCATTGTTACTGTTCTTTGGGTACCTTCTAAATTCTCTGTATCTTTTTAGTGATGCAATGGTTAGAACTGATTGTAGCTTTGTAGCTATAACCTAAACCAATTCAACAGAAAGACTCCCCCTGAGTTCTGAAAATATTGAATTACCTCATCCACCTAACTGTATTACATTCCTGCATTACATAAAGTCTTAGGAAATCCATATTGATATTGTTCACTCTAGCTGCCTAACTTTGGGGCTCTGCCTGGAATGATGTCTGCTTTCAAGAGAGGTGACTCCCTGCAGTCCAGTGCCACTAAATTATGGGGCTCTGCACAAAGTAGAGAGAGAAATTTTAATGAATCAGAGCAAAATGCTAGTACTGGGTGCCCTTAATATAAAATCACAGAATACTTGTTATTATCTTGTTCACCCCTTCTACTCAAGCAGGGTCATCTAGAGCTGGTTTCTCAGGGCTGTGTCCCATCAGGTTTTGTCTGTCTCCAAGGACAGGGACTCTATAACTGCTCTGGGCAGGCTGTTTCATTATTTAGCCACCTCACAGTAATTTCTTCTTTTTTCTTACTTCTAAATATGTCTGACTGAACTATTCTATTTCAAACAGCAAACTGTGCTGCAGTGTATCACCTTTTCAGCATTTAGCACTGCTGCCTTCTGATATTCTGTCCTGAAAAAACAACTGCTTTAACTCATGCAAGAGAATGTCTTCTTAGACATTCATGTTCTCATTTCAAAGCCTTCCTAATGTGTCTTCTGATTAAACTGTCAGCTAGCTGGAATTTGTTTCTAGGTTTAGCATACAAGCTTTAGAAAAATATGGCTGTGGCTGTTCAGTGAGACGTTTTGGTATGGACTATCGAACATTACTTGTAACAAAAAATAAAAAATAAAAAGTTGCTGAGACAAGGTACTCAAAGGAAAAAAAGCAAGCTATATAGGACTACCGTAATGCTGGGGATTTATCAATTTGTGTCCAGCTGCTGGATTTGGGATTTTTTGCAAGAGTAACTGCAGCTGTCACTGAGTTTTTCAGGAAGCATACTGTGAGGACAATTGCTACAGCAGTGTTTTGGGATCAGACGAGGAATGCTTAACGTATTCATCTTTTTCAGGGAACATCATAGAACTGTAGGTTGCTGTGCCTGAGACTGGGAACTACTGTCTACTATATGTATAGAGAATACATGCAAACTGAAACATACAGGAAAGGAATGTAGGAAAAGAAATAATTGGAACTGAAACACAAGAGAAGAAACCAACTCCCTGGCTAAAAAATGAGTCAAAACCATGAGGTAGTCGAACTATTGGTTAGCCAAAAAAAAAAAAAAAAAAAGAGAGAGAAAGAGGGTTTGGTGTGTTTGAAAGGCTTAGACACAACTTCTTGTCATTTTTGGCTGTCCCACTGTTTTTGCTTTTTGGTAATGCTTTTTTGTACCAAATAAGGCAATAAATACATGTTGCCATAATTCTTTAAGTCAACAATGCACCAGAACTCACCAAGGTTAATGCAATTGCTATTTGTCCTGGCTTAGGCTGGGACAGTTAATTTTCTTCCTAGTACCTGGTATGGTGCTGTGTTCTGGATTTAGGATGAGAATAATGCTGATAGCACACCAGTGTTTACCTGTCGCAGAGCAGGGCTCACACAGAGCCAAGGACTTTCAGCTTCTGGTGCTGCCCCAGCAGTGAGGTCCCTGGGGGTGCACAAGGAGCTAGGAGGGGACACAGCCAGGAGCTAACCCAGACTGGACAAAGGGATGTCACATACCTTGTGGTGTCGTACTGAACAGTAAGAGGCATCAGTCAGTGGGTAGTGAGTGATTCCATTGTGCAGCACTTGCTTTGCACATTCTATTATCATCATCGTCATCATTATTTCCCTTCTTTTTCTGTCCATTTAAACAGTCTTTATCTCAATCCATGGATTTTATCTTTTTTTTCCAATTCTCTCCCCCATCGCACTGTGGGGTGGGATGGGGAGTGAGCAAACAGCTGCGTGGTGCCTGAGATGCCTACCAGGTTAAACCACAACATTACTCCTGAGCAATATTTATTTTTATAATGCAGTACCATGGAGGTAGGCTGACAGAGGAACTAGTTGTGATTTTGCTGTGACTAACAAGCTAAACTAATAAAGAATTTTACAATTTGATATATTAAATATATATTAAATATTAAATTTGATATATTTATGCTAGCTTCAGGCTATAACTGGAATATCTGGACCAGCATCTCCTTTGTATCATTTTAAACCCGTAAATTCAAAATCTGATTTACCTGATTAGGAATTATTTTACCTGTAGTTTGATCAGGAATGTATCGATGTAGCAGATCAAAGACAAGCATTCTCCAGACCATGGGCTCAATCTGAGAGAGACTGAGAGACAGAAAGAAAAATCAGCAGAAATCAGCAGAATGGGTCACAAGCCACATAAATTGTTCTAGCAGCCCACTTCTTGATTTTCCCTTTCCCAAACCCTGTCTTTTTCCCCAACTTCTACCTCATTCTGCAGTTTATCACACTTCCTTCAGCACACAATCAGGAAAGCATCTGTCTCATCACCAATATGCAGGCAGCCTTTAAATATGTCTTTCCTCATACAAAGGAAAAATGTGCAAAAAGGAGACAGATCAGGGAGAATCATAACAGAATCTGTAATAAGGCCATCGTGTAGAGGGTGATGTCTTTCTTGTGGCACAGAATTGATGTACCAAAACTCCAGCAGTATGACCAAATTGTTCTCCACATATGAAGTTGAGACCACCATACAGTAGATTGCTGCTATGAAACATATAACAAAAGGATGTCAGACTGTTATACGCTACAGAGACAATGTTTATATATTCTTTATGGCTCTGCTAGAATTGCAGGCATTTAAAGGGTTATTCCATATGGCTTTGGATTGCTGACTTTACATCTGTTTATTAGCATAACGGTATTTTTCCTTACAAAGCCACTAGCTCTGCTAAAGTGGCACCTTTCATAATTATTGAAATAATCAGTGGCAGTAACACTTGAGAAAAATAGGAATTTATATTTCTTTTTATAGCAGCACTCTACATGTTCCTGTTTAACCTAATTTTTGCAGTATTTCCATGCAAAGTGTTCTATTTTGAAGGGCTTTTGTTTCTCCCAACTTTCAGATTGCCAGACTACACTGAGATTTTTTTCTTTGTACTTGTCTGAAGTATCTTACCTTCAGCTGATGAAAACACCACCTTTTTCTTCATCTCTGGACTCTTTTTTTGGTTGGTTGGTTGGTCTGGTTTATTGCTTTGTTTGTCCCTTTTTTTTTTTTTTTTCTCCTCTGGCTTCTATTATTATTCACATCTTGGCGATGTCCCTAAAAGCCAAACGCCCATATTTTTTTAGGAACCTTACAAATCACACAGGGAGGTGTTGCTTTCCATAGTTAACAAACACTTCAGATGGCTATAACAAAAAGCTGTCTTTCCCGTTTTACACATAGGTAACTGGGACAAAGAGACAGTAAAACCTGTGTAAAATCTTTAAAGGCACTTAGACATCTTTATACCATTTAAATTAAGTTTTGTGCCTAAGGAAGTGAGCATAAACTCCTCGCTCAAGTAACATAAAAAGGCTAATATTAAACCAGATTTTATTAATAATTCCAAAATCTATTCATAACCCTGTGTTCCACAGTGCAAACCAAACAAAATTAGCACTAGTCATTTTCTTTTATAATAAAAATTAAAATTTTCAAGAGTGAAATAGTTTAGAGAGAAGCCATGGGAACTCTCGTGGATAATTCTTTTGCATTGTCTGATACTTATCTTGCAGTATTTAGAAATATCTAGACGGTTAAAATCTCCCGGCCATGTGTGAAATACGTTGCCTTGCATTTTTGGACAGATTGTAGTCAAGGTGTTTCAGGAAGGTCTCCTACATTTTTATTGGACAAAAATCCAGGCAGACATGCTTCTGAAATGATTTTGACCCAAAAGAAGGGAATGTTGAGGAGTCATAGGACTGATGTGGAAACAGAATGAATGTTACAAATACGTGACTTTCTGGAAATAGAGATGTCCAAATTGAGTAATGATATTATTGTTCTGCGATTAAAGCAAACCAACAACAAAAAAAGTCAAATACACCAGGGATTTAGAAGATCGAGAGAATCTGAAATTCTCTGAGCAATGGCAAATACTCAAGTTTACTGATGGCTCAGTGCATAAGCAGTACATTGATTGCCTGGATGGGTGCAAATACTTTATCACTCCTTTGTAATAGATCCTGCTCAATAGAGCTGATAAAATCAGTCAATTACTCTGATTAATTAGCCCTTCTTTTTTTTGTTGGCTAACTATCCCTGAACATATTTTTATTTCTTATTTCATTAGCTTAAATTGTTGTTCACAAATAGTTTCCTGGCTCTAAACTTCATTTACCGTGGGCAAAATTGACAGTTCTCCAGCACAAGATCTGATCACCAGTCTAATTCCAGGAAATCCGGGAGTCTTGTGGTGCACAGTTGGTCATTCCACTACCAAAGGGTATTTTTTGTGTGCTTGTTTTTTTCTGGCCTTTTTTTTTTCTGCTCCACCTCATTTGGTTATAATTTCCAGTGAAGGATAACAAGTGTAAAATGTGTTGAATATTCCATTTTGTCAATGCCCAAATTCATATACAAACATATACAAACACAGCAATGGCAGCTATTCCCCAAACAAACAAATAAGAACGCATTTACAATCATTTTTGTGAGCAGTGGGAGGAAAAGCCGCCAGTAAACATAGCTAAAAACAGAATACATTCAGAATTAATATTAATGATAAATATCACTACAAAGCATTCATATGTCTTTGATTAACATTATCTGGAAGAATATTAATAATGGCTTATTTGAGAGCAGAAGCATACACCTTGTAAATTCCCCAATAAAAAATTACCTTTCTATTTTGCCCACAATCAATAGGCATTCCCTTTCTAATATATCTCATAATTTTGAAAGTCTGGAATTGTATTATTAATAATATTATTAATAAAATATCTTGACTATTTTAATATTATTAATAAAACATATGAAAGATTTATTAATAAGATTTTTGAGAGTCCACACACATCCATTAAGAGTCACCAAAGAAAATGTAAGATTCTATTACATTCTGTTTGGATCTAATAGATACTCTCTTTTCCAAGTAACTTGTAATTCAGAAATTTCAATTGAAATTTCAATAGGATTAATTATTTACATGATATTTGAAATTGCATGGCAGTTAGCAATACATTAGCAGTTCCTGGGTCAGTGAAATATCATGGCTGATTCTTAATGGTGACCAAGTGCTTCTAATTCTCCTTATGTTATTTCCTTCTATTATTTTCTAATAAAGCTAACATGGTACCACATCTGTATAGTTTTAGGCCCAGTTCTACTGTCTGGATGGAGCTAAGAGGACCTCAAGACTTCATCTTCCACTCCACATTAACTTGAACCCCTCTTCCAGGGCAGTCAGAACTAGTTCAGTCATGAGGCATTATGCCACGGATAGCTATTAAATAATAATAATAATAATAAATATATATATAAAAAAGACAAACAGTGAGTAAATGCATGTTCTTCCCAGGACTGAAAAGGTTCATTAGCTAAGATTTAGGCACAATCCTTTTCTAACATCATTAGAGAGAAGCATTTTGCAGCACTTTATATCAAGTAGAGAAGAACATATAAAACAAAAAGTCTCTCCTGAATAATACTGATAAATTTGGGACACATTCTGGCATGTGCATTTTAAAGATACTAAGGCATTTCAAAAGCCTTGTTAACAAAGGCCTTTATATTCACACTGGTGACAGAAAAGACATTTGCTGAGGCGATCGGCTCCGGGGCAGACGTGTTCTGCAGCGGAGCAGGGGACCGAGGCGGGCAGGGCTTTTTGTCCGGCATCGAGGCCACTCGGGGGAGCCGCCGGGACCCGGCTGTCCTCGCGAGGGAGGCTGACGAGGCGAGGGCGGAGCCAGCAGCGCCCCCTCCCAGGCTGTTTAAAAGCTGCCCCTAGGGAGCGCGAGCGACCAGGAGCGCGGCGAACAGGACGGGCAAACAGGGCGTGGCACGTCGAAGGGCGTGGCAGTTCGCGCGGGCAGGGCGAGCGGGGGGCTCATCGTCGCTCTTTTGCAGCTGCCTCTCCCTTCGGTGCTTGTAACCTGCTTGCGTAGAACCTGACCATGGTATCGACCAGGCAGAAAACCGTGGCCTCCGCATCTCGTGAGGCATCTCCAGCCACGGTCACCAGTGTGGCTACTCAGACGGAGGGCTCGGGGAAACACGCAGCCGTCCAGGTCCTAGGCTGCAGAGTGTGCCCCAGCCTTCTGTCGGTCTCTGACAGCAGTGGTGGGTATGCCTGTGGGAGGTGTGCCCAGGTTGAAGAACTGCTCAGCCAGGTAGCGGAGCTCCGGGAGGAGGTGAACAGGCTCAGGAGCATCAGGGAATCAGAGAGGGAAATTGACTGGTGGAGGTGCGCTCTACCCTCTCTGAGGCAGGCTCACGAGACTGCCACGGCACAGGCGTCTCCTGTTACGCAGAAGACGGAGGTTCGCTCCTCCAGCCAGGCAGCGGGAGGAGACCTAGATCAAGGGGGGGAATGGAGGCAGGTGCCTATTCGGGGTGGTAGGCGAGCCCTCTCTCTGCCCACCTCACCTTCTCATCTACCCTTAAATAATCGATATGAAGGACTAGAGCAAGACAATCTAAATGACAAAGTAGACAAACACCCGTCCCAGTTGGAGGGGGCGCCTAAGACAATGCGACCTACACGTCGCATTGCCACATCATCCTTCAAAAAAGAAAGAAGGGCTATTGTTATGGGGGGCTCCCTCCTGAAAGGGACAGAGGGACCGATATGCCGACCGGACCCAACCCGCAGAGAAGTCTGTTGCCTCCCTGGGGCTCGGGTGAGAGACTTTGCCAAGAAAGTCAAGCGCCTGGTACGGCCCACTGACTACTACCCGCTACTGGTCTTTCAGGCTGGTAGCGATGAAGTAGTAACGAGAAGTCCGAAGGCGATCAAAAGAGACTTTAGGGATTTGGGGCGACTACTTAGAGGATCAGGGGCGCAGGTGGTGTTTGCCTCTGTCCTTCCGATAGGGGGGATCGAAGCTGAAAGACGTACTGTTCACATAAACTCGTGGCTTCGAGACTGGTGTGACCGGCAGAATTTTGGTTTCTTTGATCATGGGAAGGTCTATGCTACACCGGGCCTGATGGCACCGGATGGGATGCACCTCTCTCGGAGAGGGGTAAGGATCTTAGGTCAGGAGTTGGCAGGGCTGATAGATAGGGCTTTAAACTAGAGTCGAAGGGGGAAGGGGCTAAAACCAGGCGAGCCGGTGAAGACCTAAGGGATGGTACGCTAGAATCAGAGGGGCTGTGTGCCAGTGGGGTCCTTTGGTCAGATCCACAAGGTGCTGAGTGTAAGGAGACGCACCTGAAGTGCTTTTACACAAACGCACGCTGTATGAGGAATAAAATAGATGAGCTAGAAGTCCTGGCCCAGTCCCGCAACTACGACATCATCGGCATAAGCGAAACCTGGTGGGATGAGTCCTGTGACTGGGGTGTTGCGATAGATGGTTACAGGCTCTTCAGGAGGGACAGGCAGGGTAGGCGAGGTGGTGGGGTGGCGATGTATGTGAAGCAGGGGCTGGACTGTGTGGAACTTCAGGTTGGCGATGGCAAAGTTGAGAGCCTCTGGGTAAGGATCAAGGGACGAACGAATAAAGGGGATGTAGTTGTGGGAGTCTATTACAGACCGCCTGGCCAGGATGATAGCGCCGATAAATTATTCTTTACAGAACTAAGAGAGGCCTCGAGATTAACTCCCCTTGTCCTTATGGGGGACTTCAACTTGCCGGACGTTAACTGGGAGTGCCACACGGCTGACACGAGCAAGTCCAGGAGGTTCATGAAGCACCTAGATGATAACTTCTTGGTACAGGTGCTAACGGAGCCAACTAGGAAAGGTGCCCTCCTAGACCTGTTGCTAGAAAACAGAGAGGGTCTGGTGGGAGATGTGGTGATTGGTGGCCGCCTCGGTCATAGCGACCATGAAGTGGTTGAGTTCAACATTTATGGTGACAGAAGGAAAAGCGCCACCAAAACCTCATCCCTAGATATGGGGAAAGCGGACTTCAGGCTGCTCAGGGAACTAGTCAGTAAGGTCCCCTGGGAAACTGCTCTTGAAGGCCTCGATGTCCACCAGTGCTGGTCACTCTTTAAGCGATGCCTCCTAGAAGCACAAGATAAGGCAATTCCAAAATATCGCAAGTCAGGCAGGCGGGGCAGGAAGCCGGCGTGGCTGACCAGGAACATTCTAATGGAGATTAGGCGGAAACAGAGAGTGTTTCGCTACTGGAAGGAGGGCCAGGCGTCATGGAAAGAATACAGGGATGCTGTTCGTGTTTGTAGGGAGAAAGTTCGAGTGGCCAAAGCACAGCTAGAGTTGAAGCTGGCTGTGTCTGTGAGAGAAAATAAAAAGGGTTTTTTTAGATATGTAAATGGAAAAAGGAGAACTAAAGAAAACATAGGGCCGCTCCTTGATAGGGAAGGTCTCCTCACAGACGATGACGTAGGCAAAGCAGAGACGCTTAACGCCTTCTTTGCCTCTGTCTTCAATGCCGATGACGGGCTTCGGGACCCAGGGTGCCCTGAGCTGGAGGACCGGGACGGTGGGGATGACAAACTCCCAACTGACCCTGAACGTGTGCGGGATTTGCTACTCCACCTGGATCCCTACAAGTCCATGGGTCCGGATGGGATTCATCCCCGGGTGCTGAAAGAGCTGGCGGATGTCATCGCGGAACCTCTATCAATTATTTTTCAACGATCCTGGGAATTTGGAGAGGTCCCAGTAGACTGGAAGCTGGCAAATGTTGTGCCAATTTTCAAGAAGGGTCAGAAAGAAGACCCTAGCAATTACAGGCCTGTCAGTCTCACGTCAGTGCCTGGTAAAATCATGGAGAAGATGGTTCTCGGACTTATTGAGGCGCACCTGGGGGACAAAGCAGTCATTGGTCCCAGCCAGCATGGGTTTGTGAAGGGTAGGTCCTGCCTAACTAACCTGATTTCCTTTTATGATAAGATCACCCGTATGGTGGACCAAGGGAAACCAGCTGATGTGATTTTTTTGGACTTCAGCAAGGCTTTTGACACGGTTTCCCATAGGATCCTACTGGACAAAATGTCCACCATACAGCTAAATAAAAACATCATACGATGGGTGAGCAATTGGCTAACGGGCAGGGCCCAAAGGGTTATGGTGAATGGAGCTGCGTCAGGCTGGCGGGCGGTCACCAGTGGGGTCCCTCAAGGCTCCATTTTAGGGCCGGTACTTTTCAATATTTTTATAAATGATCTGGATGTAGGAATAGAGGGTATTTTGAGCAAGTTTGCTGATGACACCAAACTTGGAGGAGTTGTGGACTCAAATGAGGGCGTAAAGGCCTTGCAGAGGGATCTGGACAGGTTGGAGAGCTGGGCGATCACCAACCGCATGAAGTTCAATAAGAGCAAGTGCCGGGTCCTGCACCTGGGACGGGGAAACCCTGGCTGCATGTACAGACTGGGCGATGAGACGCTGGAGAGCAGCCTAGAAGAGAGGGATCTGGGGGTCGTGGTAGACAGCAAGTTGAATATGAGCCAGCAGTGTGCCCTGGCAGCCAGGAGGGCCAATCGTATCCTGGGGTGCATCAAGAACGGCATCGCTAGTAGGTCAAGGGAGGTGATTGTCCCGCTCTACTCTGCGCTGGTGCGGCCTCACCTCGAGTACTGTGTGCAGTTCTGGGCACCACAGTATAAAAAGGACATGAAACTGTTGGAGAGTGTCCAGAGGAGGGCTACGAAGATGGTGAAAGGCCTGGAGGGGAAGACGTACGAGGAACGGCTGAGGTCACTGGGCCTGTTCAGCCTGGAGAAGAGGAGGCTGAGGGGAGACCTCATCGCAGTCTACAACTTCCTCGTAAGGGGTTGTCAAGAGGCAGGAGACCTTTTCTCCATTAACACTAGTGACAGGACCCGCGGGAACGGGGTTAAGCTGAGGCAGGGGAAATTTAGGCTGGACGTCAGGAGGGGGTTCTTCACAGAGAGGGTGGTTGCACACTGGAACAGGCTCCCCAGGGAAGTGGTCACTGCACCGAGCCTGTCTGAATTTAAGAAGAGATTGGACTGTGCACTTAGTCACATGGTCTGAACTTTTGGGTAGACCTGTGCGGTGTCAAGAGTTGGACTTGATGATCCTTAAGGGTCCCTTCCAACTCAGGATATTCTATGATTCTATGATTCTATGAAAAATCCCTGTAAAGATTTCGTTCAGCTCAGAGCTTTGCCTGCCACAGAGGTCCTAAAATTGCTATTTCTTTCCAGAAAGAGATCTTAAATTACAGCCAGTTCACAGGTAGGTTGTCCCTCACAGAAACTTCTATGGCTGCATTATTAACCTAATATCCTGTGTTATACTTCATTCTGCTCAACCATCCCTACTGTAAAACCTGACTCCTTGCTTGGAGTCATAAGTTTGGTCATGTCATCCAGCCCAGACCTAAACTCTGCTGTAATCTCAGGTTGTACACTGCCTGTTTTGTAATGAGGAGATAAGCAAAAATCACTGAATACTGACAGATCTCCTATTCTTTCTCACATGTCCTTCTTAAATGTGAGCAATACTGAGAAGCCTGAGGAAGAACGAATCCTGACATCTCTCATTGCAACAAACCACTGGACGTGCATTTATGTTCACACACAGAGATACATATAAATGTTCTGGAGAAAGCAGATACAATACAGATATTGTAAGGCAGACAGCAGCTTTCCTGTGGAAATGTTTGCCCAAAGGTGAACCTAAATGTTAAGACCTTACAAAAGATGGCAGTGTTAATTATGCATTATAGACATGACCTTGGCAAAGTATGGTTTAATGACCTCTGTTATCCCTGACTGCAATCAACATTTTTCTCTGGGGATATTATTCCAGGTTTACTTTGCTTTTTTCCCATGCACTCTTTATTGAGATTGAAAGCATTTAGCTAATTCATTGTTCCAACAATTATTGATGCTTCCCTCCTCCCACATACTTCACAAAATTAAAAACTCATCATAGAGGTCCCCCAAAACCAACACTTAATTAAAAGAGGTAATCAATTCAGTACAGCTATTCTTACTGCTTAACACATCCTAACACATGTAATGAAGAAATTAAAGTACAAATAAACAATTATCCACCACAAACAAGTAAGGAGAAATGGAACATACGCTCATTTTATTTCTTGTAGCAGGATGACTGAACTGCTACGTTATGGGAGATTTGTTTTATTTTCTAGTGATTATAAGATGTGTCACTGTAATACAGATGACACACTTAGCTAGCTAGCCTTACAAATGTGGATAATAGAGTGAGTTAGTTAAACAGGCCTGAAGTATACAAATAGATGCCAATATTTTATCTGGTTGGATTTCTGTCACCTAATTGACCCGAATGTAGATAAAATATAAAACCAGAGAAGTTTGGAAATTCCAAATTCTTCACTATGAAGATGAGGTGCTATTTTTGAAACATTGATGAGTCCAACTCTAGGGAGTTTAATTGCAACATTAAATTCAATATGTTAACAGAAAAAAATGTTCAGCAACTCATACAGGACACAAAGTGATCAATCCCTTATTCCGACAATTCACAAATAGTGTTATTGACTTCTGCCAAAAATCATTCTCCTGTAATGAGAAAAAATGTGCAAAATAAATGTTTACAGAGCCAAAATCTAGATAGTGCAAGTGAATATGTATGAATGAACAAGTGTAAACAAAACAGATTGGAATATATTTTACACAAATAACCTGAGGCACCTCTTGAAGGAGGTGACTGAAGGTCTCTGGTTCTGCCTCATTTCACACTTTGGCCTTGAAGACTGAGTCAAAGCTCATAGAAAGTCGGGCTATTTCCTTCCAGTGAATTCAGGCAGCTCTCGTTGGCAGCAATTTGAACAGTCCTTTCATTCCCAGATTGCCTGCACACCTGCTATCCCAACAGGAATTAAAACCACAACTTCATCTACTACCTCTGGAAATTATGTTTCACAGGGCCTATGCTGGGCCTGGGCCTGGCAATAAACAACACAATATGACCATCTTCTCCAGTGAGCAATTTGTTCCCTCTTATCTTGCCATCTGGCATATCCATAGGGGTTGCCTCTTCTGTAAGGTTACCATAACCTCTGCCAATGACAGATTAGGGAGTTTAGTGTAGGAGCTCCTTTCTTTCTTCAACAGCTGCTTAGAGGACACGTAAGCCTCCTTTGCAGGTTGAACTGAGTTAATCACCTTATAAGCAAACCAAAGATCCTACAGTCCTTGCCTCCAGAAGGTTTGAGGTGAAGAACTAGATTCATTTTACATAATGTTCCTGCCAACCAGGTGAAGATAATGCTAACAAAGAAACATCAGCATAGCACAACACAAGCAGAAGCTTCCAGACATGCCACGCCTCAGAACCATAGGGATCAGCTAGAAAATGAAATAAATATAAGCTATAGACATAGGAAAGGGGTCTCTGATTTTCTCCTCTTCTGAAGACATTGCAATTCTAACCTTGGTTTTCATGCTCTTCTTGCTCGATGTCTGAGAAGGACTTCACCCAAAGCCTATAAAAGCCAAGATAATTTTTTCTGTTGCTGTCAATAGACTTTGGATAAGAATCTAAGCAAAATACACATCCAAGATCAAACCTCTCTGTGCACTACAAAGAGCTATTAGAATGCAGATAACACATTACTATTTCTAATTGTTCATTATCATAGCATTACAGATATTACTGGTTTTTATTTTTTTTTCTCTGCTGATGTTGCCCCATCACTCAAATGTCCCTATAGCTAATTATGCAGACATATTTCAATCTGATTAAAACTCAAGCCAGTGTAATTAAAAAGCATCAGTGGCAATGTTCTAGAGGGAGACAACATTTCATGTATTTTTAATGGCTGAATGTGGGCCTTTATTTTACTGCATTTACCTTATATTTCCCATAATAAGGTCGTGCTCCCAGGTGATTCCAACCTTGCTGAATTTTATCTCCTGGGACTGAGTTCGTATGTGTCAGGTGACTACCCACATTTCATTTTTCTGGAAATGAAGCAAGGGTCCGGGTAAGAAATCATATGATTCTGTGATGCAAAAATTAGCATTAAAGCATATGCATGTAGCACTGAATTGAGGTTGTACTGGCAAACTTAATTCTGACTTTGAAGCGAGTAGCTTTGAGCTCTTCTAATGTAGTGCAAGTGTGTAATGTCCCACATAGTTACCAGCCTCTCATACCTTCATTTTCTTGCCCTTTAGATGTGGTCATGGAGAGCCCTTGCCACCCACAGTTCTCTTATCCTGCTCTGCAGAAGCAAAGACTCAAAGGCACACAGTCCTCTGCTTGAACACTGCCCTTTGTAGCTGTTTCTGGCAGGAGGATCTCCAGGCTTCTCTGGTCTCTGCTGTAGGAGCAGCATGGCTCACCTCTGCCTCTTGAGCCAGTGTGTTGTGGATTAAAGTAAGGATTTGATATCTGGTAAGAGAAAGGCCAGTCCAATCATCCCTGCTTTACAAAGCTGCCTGTGACAGAAATCCTTTTGAAGATTCCTTTTACAGAGCTACGTCCTAAAGCTTTAAATGTTCAACCGAGTGTTGATAGTCTTATCTCCCATAGTTAATATGAATGACTGTCCCTTTTAATCAGCCACACATTTATCACTGAAGATGTCTCAAATTAAGGAGAAATGGTTGATAAATGACTCTGCCTGTCTTTCTCTCTTTTACTATCATTAAAATAGGAAAGGGGGTTACTCACTGTATTTTTAAATGAATTGACACGTTTGCTCCTATTAATTTAGTTAGTCATGATGTCACAAAGGCATTTGTCAATAACATTGTCAGTGTAGGTTGATGGAATACCATTATAACATGGCAATGAAGACACAGCCCTCAGACACTTACACAACCTTTGGGGGACGTCAGAGGGGAGAAGCAAGAAAGTTCTCATTCCCAATGGTAATGTATGACTGGCTTATGAAAACAAAAAAGCAGAGCTTATGACATTGCTTAATGAGTCTGGAAGGTATCTCATGTCTTTACTAAAAGGCTGCTCAAAGGCTTCAGTCTACCCCTGCAGAGTCTGAGTTTTCATTCCCATCTGTAGGAAGACACTGCTTCCTACTGCCTACCCTGCTCTTTAGCCAGTCCTGACCCTTCTTTGGGTAGCCCTCAGAAAATATCCCAGTCACCTGTAATTAACACTGTGATTCATTTAATAGTCATAATACAAGTTCCTTTTAAATAGACCCCCAGAATGGGATGTAAGAGGTATAAGAATACCAAGGAGAAAAAAAAAAAATCAGCAATATCTCTGAGGCTCTGACTATAATACCCACATTCACTTCCTGCCTTATGTGTCACTTACTTTTGATCTAATCTGTATAATCATTCCCTTTATCCCCCTCTTCTCTGTCACAGTGCTGTTTTGTCACTCACCAGAAGTGGCTCCATTACAGTGGCAATTACTGTCCAGTGTGGTTACTAGCTGTCTGTCTTCTATTTGAACAAGCTGGATAAACGTTGTCATTTTTAGTTCTTTTGATGATAGTCATTTTCCTTGCATGAGTTAAATTGCTACTGAAATATGCCCGCTTTCTGGGACTTGTAGGCCTCACCTTTCTTTTCCAATTCCCAGCTGTTTCCTCCAGCAATACTGCCTGTGGTGTATCTGTCTCTCAGAAGAAACAATATGAAATTGAACTTTTTTTTTTTTTTTTTCCTCTTGCTGATATGCCAAGTCCTTCGAGGAATGAATAATGAGTCATAGCTGATGCCAGCCATTCATGACCATTGCCAGAAATGTAATGCAAATGTAACTGCAAAGCAGTGATATGCATACTCTTGGATGCAAAAGTATTTTGGGTTTGTCACCTCTTAAATATGGTTAGAAAAAAAAAAAAAAAAAAGAAATCTAATCCTCCCACCAGAGAAGAAGGGAACCCTTAAGAAGTGGGAAAAACTCTGGAGAAATTTATATTCAAAGCACAGTTTCTATTTCTGTATCCCATCTGTGGAGATGGGTCAAAGAGAGGCAAAGAAGATAAATCTTGTTCTGAGAACCTGTAAGCAAATGTCAGAGATCCCCAAAGCTGCTGAGCTTGAGTGTAAGGCCTACCTCCATGGTGATTCTCTGTCTCTCTTCTCAGTGTGCCTATTGCAGTGATATTCAGTATTTTATTTTAAACACCAGTTTTAGGATTAAGATGAAAAACTTTTAAGGAATGAAAGACAACATTCTACATAGTATAACAAAAAAAGTCTGAAAATGTGAATCACCTGCAAACTAAGTTCAAAGCCATAGGATAAATTGAATCTACCCATCAAAACTGTTTTTGTTTGTTTGTTTGTTTTAATGATTATATAATTGTTAAGCTAAATTATTAAGCCAGTAGTCATAGATGTGTAGTGCTTCATGTCTTTGTCCTTTCACAGTAACACCCCGGTGTCCTCCAGCAATCTCAGTAACCCACTGGTCCACTCTTTTCATCTTCTCCTCATGATCCACCATTTCTCAAACATTAAAATCTAATTCAGTTTTCAACTTTATCCACTGCTGGCATACCTTACTCTCCCAGCTTCATTAATCCAAACCTGTGTTGGCACAAACGCAGCACAGATTTTTTCTTGACCCAGAAACTTCTTTGCTTAAAGCAAGTTTTACTAAGCCAAAGCTGCACATTGCACTAAATGCAGTGAGGAGACTTAAGACTCTGATAAACATGCTAGATGAATCCACATTTCTGTGGCTTATGAGAGAAAGGATGAGTCTTTATCATCAGCTTGAGTTGTAAGCATTTTATCTTAACCTATTTTTAAGGCTGCTCGTTTCACCAACATATGTATGTATATGCCCTGACTATATCAAAGCATTAAACAACTCCTATAAATTCGTTTACATACCAAAAAGCTCAATAGCTAAATAAAGAACTCATATAAAGTGAAGGACAAGTAGATCATAGGAGAAATGCATTCAAATTTTGCATTGTTCCAAACCACCCTGCCTCTGAAATTCACAGTTAACTCAGATGGGAAATGATGAAAAGACTTTCCGGGGTTTTCTGTTTATGAGGGAAAAGCCAAAGGAATCTTTGCTCCTCTGGCTAAAATGGAAATTGATGTGAAACGTCAAAATTTTCTAAATGGCTTGGTTTGCCTTTGGGGCTGCTTGAACCTTCTCCACAGAGTGGCACCACGAGGCACAGATAGCAGCACCTCGTGCACCTTTCAGTTGGCCCAGCTTAGACAGCAGGTTCACCACTGTTCATCAGGAATCCCCCGCAGTAAACTCTTTTTCAGACTTTTCTCACTCGGTGACTCACTCATTTGGTTTCCCATTATTATTTCCAGAATCATCACTCTAAAAGAAAACTCATTCCAAAATTACAACCTTTACCATACAACAGAAAAACAGTAAGTAAACCAGGGGGGTATTTGAGCTTTTATTCTTGCTGATTCTGAATATGGTGTCCTAACCTGATGTTAATTTCATGTCCTGATCCAGTATCTCTCCTTTCTCCTTGCCACACATGCATTCATCTTGCAGGCCTTCACTCTGAGAGATATTTTTCCCTAAATCGATTTGATGTTCTCTATCACCAAGGTCAGTGTTACATCTCTTACTGTACTTTTCTCCTTATTAGAAATCGGGCTGCTGGCTGTGGAAAGCTTTATGCATTTATATGCAGATGACAATTCTATTTTCACTGAATGATGAGGTGTCCTCTCTTCCTAATACTCTTTCTTCTGAAATGGCAAATGTGATCATCTGACTTAATGAGCACCTTTTTCTTTGCAAGGCTTGATAAGAAAATGTGGCATGGCCTGTGTTCCTTTCTCTATTCAAAATCTCTCTTTTGCACAATAAAAGCCAGAGACTTTTCAGGGCTAAAGGGTGTGCAGCTCTTAGATCTAATAGTTGACATTTGTTATCAGAATTCACAGGATCACTTAGGTGTTGTGTCCAGCTTGGGGGTTCATTGGTGCTATTTGAGAGACTTGGCTCTAGCTGACCAAGTAACAGAATAAATTGCAAGTAACCTGAACTCTCCAAGGAGTAGGGCTTGAAGCACCAAGCACTAGACGTTATCTACAGTATTTGGATTACTGAGCATAACAATCCTTCTAACATTTTACGTTTCTAATTCAATTGTATAATTTCCTCTGTTGTCACTCAGCAGCAGCAACCTTTCTGAATGTGAACAAGGGTATTAAAAATGTTTTCACTCTTCCAATTTTTTTACTCTCTACAATTGACTCATTTTAAGCCTTTCAATTTTCTCACCATATTAAATTAAATCGTTTTTTAAAATGTGAATTTCTGCATTTGATATTACTGTAAAACCAGGATAAAAATGAAACCTTCAGTTTTACCTGTGGAGATCTTTAAAATACAGTCATCAGGAACAAAAGAATTTTTGATTATTGAGATTCACCTGTGGAATTTTGTGATTTAAAAACATATGATGGAATTAGACACCCACAGAAAGTACTGAAAGTACATTGAAAGCACACTAGTGTTCGTGAAGTGTACAGAGAGGTACTATTGCTATTGTTTGGAGAAAAGGCCTTATACCAACAACTATCAATTTGTTCAGGCTGGCCTGGAAGAACAAAGTGAAGGAGTTCAATGTCTTGATGTCAATGTCTTGACAAACCTGATGAAAGTTTGTCAAATTATGCAGCTGATATAATCCTTATCAGGTCCCATCTTTCTGAAGTTTTTTTGCTCTATAGCCAACTCAATGGAGTCTGCTTTCCAGTAGTACAGAATATCCTAACCAGTGTATGACCTGCTGAAAAATAGATGAAGTGGGAAGGCAATCTCATCAGGTTGTTTGACTTAATGAGTACAATTTTTACATTTCATGTTAACTCTGACCATATGTTCTCTACTCCTGCTCAGCAATTCACTGGAGTCTCCTTAAAACCTGTAAAGTACATCTGTTATACTCACTGGAATAAGGTGCACTGTTAATATATACTTTTTTCTGCAGGAGGGAGTCTTTAGATATGTTTATCTTCATCATTTTCTTTCTGCCAAGATTATGTTTTGAGTAACCTGCTTGCATTTGTTTATTTTACTCTTTGTTGTTACAAGGCTTTGGCTAACAATGAAGTGATCCAGATGGACTCCCTGGAATGAATCTTTCTAATCACAACTCAGTAAGTAAATGAGCTGGTTTAAGGCTATCCAAATTATTTCTTGGGAATGTAGTGCTCCTTGTCTACATATTGATTTCTTTTTCGGGGGACAAAGATAAATCTAGTAAGAGAAAAAAAAAAAAAAGAAAAAAAAAAAGCGTCCCTCCTGTAAATTATTTTACCTCCTTTAGGCTGAATCTGAACACACCAGATCACAAAGATCATCATCTACTACGAATCAGCTTCAGTACCTCTGTGGCACTAATTTCTTTTGCAGATTCTCACCTGAGAATCTGGACACTAATTTATAAACTTGCCCCACTCTCCAGATATTGGTGTAGTGCCAGCCTACCGTAAAGGAGGATTTGCTTCAAAAAAAAAAAAAAAAAAAAAAAGGCTTCTGTTTTTTTGAGCTTAGTTTCCAATTAAAATAAGCCTATATAAGCATGCTGGCATGTAAGTTATTATCTATTAATTATGTGTTCTGGTTGCCCTATCAACATATACCAGTGGTCAGATATTCAGCACTTTCTAGCACGTACACGGGTGAAATCTCTGCTGCTTCTTATCCACGGAAATGAAATGGTTAAGCTTGGAAGAGACCTTTGGAGGTCATCTGGTCCAGCCCCCCTGCTCAAGCAGGGACACCCAGAGCAGGCTGCCCAGAACCATGTCCAGGTGGCTTTTGAAGATCTCCAAGGAAATTTCAAAACCTCTCCGGGCAATCTGTGTCAGCACTTTACACACACAGTAAAGTGCTTCCTGATGTTCATATGAAACTTTCTGTGTTTCACTTTGTGCCCATTGACTCGTCTCCTGTGTCCAGCTGAACATCAGAGAACATAGGAGGAAAATAACAATATCTGGGGAGGCTTACACCATACATGGCATATTGAGAAGAAAAAGTAATGAGAGCACAGATAGAAATAATTTACTGTAAAAGAAAGATAGATATGGTTGCAAAACATAAATCTATAGGAATTAGTCATGGAATCAGACACAGAATTTTCTAACATAAGAAAAAAGATCATTTAAATTCATAGATATTCCCTTTCTGCTGAAAAGCATGAAAATCAAAGCAATCAGTTGAAGGTATAGGGACTAAAGCTGAAGCTGCTGTTGTGGTAAAAAAAAAAAAAAAAAAAAAAAAAAAAAAAAAAGATCCTTTTAGTGATTAGACTCAAGGCCTGTGCAGAAATTTTAAAAATGAAAGGCAAATTTTGAGAATAACTTTTGAAATAGGAGATGTCCCTTAAGGCCCATTACATGTAACAGACAGTGAATTTTGTCAAGATACTGATACCAAGCATCTTCAATACTTTTGCTGTGGTTGAATCATCTCCAAATGACTCCTTCCTTCTCACCATCTCATTATTCTTTGGACACTAGTCCAAAGCTGGTCATTATTCCAAAGATTAATAATTAGTTTTATATTGTCCAGATTGACTTAACTCATCAAAATATGGTTTTGAGGTGGGGACAGGTACGTGGAAAAGTTCTACTCTTCTGATACGAAGCTTTTTCACGTTTGCTTTAGCCCCAGAGATTACCAATCTTAAGGATAGTAATAAACAGGGGATTCTAACACTGCAACCTGTTAGAGAGAAAAGAGAAGTACATGAAATGTTTAGAAAATAACAGGCCTGATTTAGGCCTAAAACTGTCTGCATTGTAAATATAAATTAGATAGGACAAAACATTACAGATCAAATTTAACAGGTGATTTCAAGAAGAAACTCGGAATTGTAAAAACACTAAGTCTGAGCTTCTGATGAGTTTATTCCTTTTTATATATTTGTAGAGGTTTTACCCAGCTGGGCAGCTGAGCTCCACCACAACCACTCTCTCACACCCCCTCCTCAAAGGTCAAGGGGGAGAAAATATGATCAGAAAGCCTCAAAGGTTGAAATAAGGACAGGGAGACCACTCTGCGATTATTGTCATGGGAAAAATAGACAGCATAAGGGAGATTAATACAATGTATTGCCTATCAGTAGCAGACTAAAGCAGTGAGAACTAAAAGCAAACTAGAAACACCTTCCCCCAATCCACCTTCTTCTACCTCCATCCCCCCAAGCAGCACAGGTGAACAGGGAATGGGGGCTGCGGACAGTCCCTGACACTTCATCTCCACTGCTCCTTCACGGTCACTCTCTGCCTCTGCTCCCCATGGTGTCCCTCCCACGGGATGTTGTCGTTCCCAAATCGAGCCTGCGGGGGCTGCCCACAGGCTGCAGCTCTTTAGGAACTGCTCCCACACGGCTCCATAACCATGGTGTCCATCCCCCAGGAGCAATCTGCTCCAGCACGGGTCCCCCACGGGCGGCAGCACCCCCCAGGCCCCCTGCTCCTGCGCGGGCTCCTGTCCATGGGCTGCGGCCTCCTCCAGGCCACATCCACCTGCTACACCGGGGGCTCCTCCAAGGGCTGCAACGTGGAGCTCTGCTCCATGTGGGACCCATGGGTTGCAAGGACACAGCCTGCTCCACCAGGGGCCTCTCCACGGGCCGCAGGGGAACTTGTGCTGTGTGACTGGAGCACCTCCTGCCCTCCTGCTGGGGTCTGCAGGGCTGCTTCTCACTCCTCCCTCCCAGCTGCTGTTGAGCATTAGTTTTTTTTCCTTATCTTAACTCTGCTCTCACAGAGGCACCAACAACTTCATTTATTGGCTCAGCTCTGAGCAGCGGTGGATCCCTTTGGAGCTGGCTGAAAGTGGCCCTTATCTGACATGGGACAGCTGCTGGGCTCTTCTCACAGAGACCACCCCTGCAGGCCCCTGCTACCAAAACCTTGCCACATAAACCCAATGTAGTATAAAATAGTATACTTAGTAAACAGTCATTCCTTCTAAATGATATCCCTATAATACAGTAAAAGTCCCTGCTATGTCTGTTACACTCTGGGATAATTTAGGCTCCTGTCACATTCCTGTTAAGTCCTAAGAAAAAATAATCACCTTGAGTTTCAAATCATTTCAGATCACATTCAGGTTTAGTGGTACATTCATGGTACTAGTGGTTTGCCCAAGACTACAATTACTCCCTTTTAAAAGGCATTACTACTAGTTTCAGATAACTACAATAACTACATGGAAAATGTCTTTCATTTCCTTCTGTTTACGAGATTAACTTATGAGTGATGATTTAAAAAAAAAAAAAAAAAATTGTTTCAAAGTTCTTGCTTAGTATTCTAAATTTTGAAGTGCAATTCCGTGAATTTACACATTGCTGTAAAACAGCCTCATAGTGTGCATTTTCTACTCCCTCTTACATCATTGAAAAAAAAAGGTTAAATGAACTTGAAAGATGCATTCAGTCCCTATGGGACTTGCAGTTTCTATTGCACTGCAAGAGGTTTGTGGTAACCATGACTTTATGAGGGTATTCTGTTACATTCCCTTTTTTTTCCATAAACACAAATAAATCTTTTTTTTTTTTTTTTATTAGGGTTGCTTTTACCTTTACATCAATATCTTCAAAAGCAACATGGTTGTTTTTTTCCAGTAAGAGAAACTTTGGCGTTCTTCCTATTGCTCCTAGAAATTGTTTAACAATAGCCAAAAGACATCATGCAATGTAATGCATTTAGGAGGAGGAGAATGAGAAGTAAATCATAACAGTGTAAGAAACTCTGATTATGACTATCTTCATCATCCATTTTCCCATCAAATTCAATCAGTAATATTGGGAAATTGAGCAAAGCCACTAATTTTCTATAATATAAAGGATGTTTAATTGCAATATAATGATTATGAACTCCAGAAGAAAAGAGTCCTTGCTTTTCTCAATTCTTTAACCCCACAGAAGAACATGTCATCAATGTAAGAAGCATAATTGGCTCATTTCCTGTGATGCCTTAAGAGGCCAAAACAGCAACTAGTCACATGTTCTACAGCCTGTTCAAAAGCATGCATAAGCAGACTCATTCTCTCAAGAGCACAGCGTTTGGAGTTTGGAAGGGGGAGGGAATTTAAAGTTGTGATACTGATCAATATCAGAGTAATTAAAATTCTTCGTGATTAAAATCCCTCTGACCTTGCAAGTTATGTTGTTTTTTTTTGTTTTGTTTTGTTTTGTTTTGTTTTTTTAATCAACATTTCATGATCTATTTACTCTCACTGCTACATAATCTATGTAGCTCTCTTGAAGAATAATCTGACTTTACTTATCACCTTGAGTTTTTTTGTTCATACCATTTGTGCTGCATCAGCCCTAAATACCAATATAATTTCACAGATGTATTACAGTTCTTAGCTCACAGTCATCCTCTCCTTGCTGCATTCTTTTGTCCACTGCTTTGTCAAACTCTGTATTACAGAATTTAAAATTCCATTATTTTTTAGTTCTTCCGTGTGCTTATTGTTCTCATAATGTTATGCATATCAGTATCTGAGCTGAATAACTAATTAGAACTGATACAAAGTCCAGTGCAAAAGACTTGGTTGTTTCCCTCTCCACAAAGGAAGAAACATCTGCATTATGGTTAAAGAAGTGCAGTAAGATTAACCAAGTAAGATTTATTCAGCCCATCTTCCTAGAGCAGGTGCTTAGTATAAGGCAGACATTTAGATTCTCCCAAGAAACAAGTGAGGAAGGCACATTGAAAGAATGAAATGCATCACGTGCTTTGGTTATAAATTCCATTTCCATTAGCAGGGAGTTGAACATATACATATATTGTGAAGCATACCCTAGACCAAAGAACTTCCAGTATGGATTTAAACTAAAAAGTATAATTGTCCCTATAGTACTGTACTGTATAGTACAGTACTGTTTCAAACAGACCAGGCAGTTAAAATGGCTTATGCTGGCTAATTTAGATTTTTATTATTATTATTATATATTTTTTGAGGTTTGTGTGTTAATTTTGCTCTTAACACAAGACAATCCTTTGCAGCATTGTCACAAATGATAGAATCACAGAATGACTTTGGTAGGAAGGGACCTTAAAGACCACCCAGATCCAATCCCCCTGTCATGGGCAGTGATGCCACCCCCTAGATCAGGTTGCCCAGGGCCTCATCCAACCTGGTCTCGGGCACTTCCAGGGATGGGGCATCCACAGCTTCTCTGGGCAACCTGTGCCAGTACCTCACTACCCTGAGTGAAGAATTTCCTCCTAACTTCTAATATAAATCTCCCCTCAGTCTGGTATTCATGAAAACTGCACCTCAAATGACTGAACGTTTTAACAGAATTTTGAATTAAGTAAAGCCTAATGATTATTTTAGGAAAAAAAAAAATAGCCAAGTTTTGCTCTCTAATAAAGCATTGGGAAACAATACGTTAATGTAATGCTTAATGGGTAGTGGCATTAACAGTTCAGGTTCAGATTCACTATTAGTAGCTTTACAGGGTTAAGAAGTAGGTGTTCAATAAACTCTCTCATATTTTTGCTCTCTTGCACCTCTCACTGGAGGACCTACATGCTATTTATCTAAAAACACTCATCCTTTGACAAACAGTCTCACAGATTCCTTTTATAAGGTAAAGGGGCTGTCAGGACTTCATAAAATCTTTGTAAGAAGGGCCACAGTATCGAAACACCGGGACTTCAATCCTTGGAGCTGAAGCAACCTGGAAATTAACGAACATGTGTACAGTATTTAGATTAATGAAGATGTGTACAGTGTTTGGCTACATGGCGGAGCATATTGTAATAATTAAAGGAATCAAATGTTCAGCCTCAGCCTCAGGGTGATTTGTTTCTCTAAAACAATAAAAGGAAGAAGCAAATGTGTTTGTACATTTGTATGTATGTGCAAGTGTGCTTAGGACACCTACGGCACGTGAGATCAGCATCTCCCAAGTACTTAATAATTTTAATTAAGAAACATGTTATTCTATCAGATAAACAGTGCATTTTAAACATTTACAGATGGGATCAATAAATTGGGCTGCTTTTATTAAAGTGCCTAAATAAGGAATTTACAAATTGGCAGTTGAATCATACAAAGACAAATTCAATGATTCAAGGACTGAAGGCATATCAGCCTTGACTGATTCTCATTAAAATCTGTACATCACTAACACAGGCTCCACATGAGAATGACTGAGACCTCAATAGTGCTGTGTATACCTGGAGATAAAATCCATCTACGTCTAGAATGTATCATGGCGTTTGTGCTACAACAGAGCACTGAGACTGAACAGTAAATCTCCATTAAGTTGAGATTCATCTCACCGAACTTTAAGGCATCTGATGTTAGATTAGTTGGATTAGTTGTCTGACATTGAGATGCCTAAGGTTAGGTGAAGTTAATTCCATGATGCAAAATGCCCACAGCTTAGTTCTGGGTGCAAGAGTAAAGAGATATTAGATTTCTATTTCTGTTCTTATCGTTATGAGTGGGAAATGAGCCTTTCCCTCTTTTTTAAGCTAGCATCAAGTTTTCAGTTTCTTCCGGTACATGCAATAAGATAGGAATTTAGGTAGTGGACCTCTCTGATGGTGTCTCAAACTCAAAAAAACAAAAAACAAAACAAACAAACAAACAAAAAAAAACATAGAAATTCATTTTCCTCTTCTCACTACAAGCCATATCAGGCAGAGCACTGCTTACATGTTGTAAAGACTGAGCAACCCCTAATTAGCAACACCACCATGAGTGGGACATTTTCTGAATTACCTGGAAACTAATGGGGGAAAAAATTACAAGTCAGAGGCAGAAAAAAAAAAAAAAAAAAAAAAAAGAGTTCATAACCAGGCCTTGACACAAAGAAACAAGAGAGCATTATGGAAGTCAGGCTCCGAGCATACAGGGAGAGTGAAGATACTAGAAAACTTAGCTGGCCCAAGGCCAAGCAGGGAGAATGATGTTTATCCTACAAGCAACATGGCATCAAGATGCTAGAAGGACTGCACTGAAACTGTTTCACCCAGGCTAATTAGTCCTGCTGAGAAATTCCATCCTAGCAGCATAAATGGCTCCAGTTCTTAAGCCAGCTTGCTCAAAGTCTCTAGTGTAGACATACCTCCCCATCCCCAGAGAAGCAGGCGTGTTAATTCTTCTACCTCAAGAAGAAGGTTTATATTTTGGGGCTTACAGCAAAGCATAAGATTAGACAAGAGTAAGCGTGCACTCTGATTTGCAATTCTGTTTTCTCAAATGTGTTGTTTAACTGCTGAAAAAAATACTTCACTTTGAGTAACCTCTTGGTCAGATGCCTTTGGTGGAGGTGAGTCATTATAGCACACACAACTACAGTGAGATCTGCAGCTTGGCAGTCCAAACCCACTGCTATTTATTCCCTCCAGCACAAGAGGTCTCATTATCTTTGTATGTAGTACAGTGAGACATCATTCCAGATCTCTGTGACAAAAAGTATTTACATTCATAGACAGCCAAGCTGAACTGAAAAAAAATAAAACTAAAAGTAAAGAAAAAAGGTACCTGATCAAATGAACAAAATCATATATAAATAATCCTCTCCACGTTTAAATGCAGAAAACAAACAGGCTCCATTTCTTTTCTTCCTCTGTCAATAATACAAGGTTTAGATTACATTCCCCCTTCAGACCCAGACTGGGATTCTTGCACACTCCATTGTATTTCCAGTGCCTTGGCAGTGGTCTTTGGCTGTGCCTTTGAAGCTAAATTATCAGACTGCCCACACTATCAACCCCTCCAATTGTCCTCTGAAGAATACTGAAAACACCTGATGAAAAACACCAACCGCAAAACTGCAGGAGTACTTAGCCCTTGCTCCAACGTCTCCCTGTGTGCTTTCCTATGATTCATAGCCTGAGGTATCCTACATCTGGCAATAGCACTATATCCCAAAACCACACTTTCATGCCATGCCCAGTATGCATGATCCCCAACTGATAATTATTTTCAAAAAGTCCACAGTCCAGTCCTTCTACTTATAATATGGTGCCACTATAACTACGCTCTTGTAGTCTGTCATCTAGGGGCAATATGTAGCTTCAATCCTTTCCCTATTCACAGAATGTAAAGGAAAACAGGTCTTCAAAACCACATGTGCCAGTCACATCAGCCCATAAATGACATAGCACAGACTTTAACGTAGGTTTTAGTGAGATGTGCAGCTATTGGAGTACACAGAAAACTGCAAATTGTTTTGCCCATCACAATAATTACTGCGTGATCTCCTCGTCCCTTTTCATCATATTTTCTCCCCACTCCTCTTTGAGGAGGGGGAGTGAGAGATTGGTTGTGGTGGAGCTCAGCCGCCCACCCGAGTAAAACCACTGCAATATCTTGCCTGCTGCCTCTGCCAAACATGGTGAACATGGTCAATATCAAATCTATGTGCTACATATCTATAGGACCTTTGCTAGAGATGATTTTCAGAGTTGATGATCACCAAATTCTTGACAAGATTGAAGAAAAAATAAATAAGACATCAATACCTATCACAAAGCTTTGCAGGTTGACCTCTGTTATCTGGAAAAATGTTTCATATGTGATCATGTCATTCCTGAAAAACGATTTTTTGTCCCAGTGGATGATCTGATGAGCATTCAGACATAAGAACACTAAAGCAGAGACTGTACAGTTAAAAAGAAAAAAAAAAAAAAAAAAAAAAAAAAACTTATAAAAAAAAAAAAAAAAAAAAAAAAAAAAAAGACAACACTTGTGAAAATTGTGAAAATATAAAGACAATCTTTGTTCATAGGATAGGATAGCTTTTGGCAAAGGCCAACTAGCATTGTCCAGGACATCTCCCTGGCACTGGTGATAGCATAAACCATAGATGGTTCTTATCCTATAGACAGGTTGCATTCAATGTTCTGTTTTGAAGGCTGGGAGAATTTATTCATGTAGACGTTGATGATTCTATGCCAGTTGGTCTCACAGATAGACAGGGGTCTCATGCACATTTAATTTAATAGAACAGACGTACCCAAAGCACCAAAGCTTGATGAGGATATTCTTCAGCAGTCCAGCCGTGTTTTTGTTATGCAGGAGTGCAGCAGAGAAATGATGGGCTCTGTCAAGATCCACAAGCATCTGCCTGGAGACAGCTAGAATTGGAATGAGAATATATAACATTTTTGTGCCCTGGTTTCTATGTGGAAAATATGGACAATAATACAAATATCCCTTTTAAAATGCTGACTTATGAGACTGAAAGTATAGAAAGAGCTCAGAAAATTACAATATACATGTTGAATGTATGATTTATTCATCAGTATTACTCAGTTAGTATTATTGGCACTAATGCTACTAGGAAAAAAAAATTGTGCCTGAATAGACAGAGCAGGAGCTGAACCACTTAGAAATTAAAAATACATTCACAGAAAGCCCTAACAGAAGACAATTATGTCCCGGACAACTTAGCCATTTATTCAAGCAAATCAAAAATAGCCCACAAGTCAAGTAACAATTGAATTAAGATACCAATCACCATATCTATTAAGTTTTTTAAAATTACATGACAAAATTTAAAAGAACATTCCAGTATAATGTGAAACATTATTCTTATTGCTACATCTAATTACAAAGAGGTGTAAATCACTCGGTATAGCTTTTTTATTATTATTATTTAAAAAAAAAAATAATAATAATAATAATTCGAATACATAATATTAAAAATTGAGAAGAGGTATGTAGCTCCCATATTATATAGCTCCCAGGATTATATAGCTGGCAGTTTTTAGAGTCACTGTGAAAGAAGTTCTACTGAAAGTCTTCGTCACTCCTTTTCTCAGCAGAGCCAGGATTGGGCCCACGTGTTGAGGGAGGCGTTATGTGGGAGGGATGGCCCCAGACTGGGCTGAAATGGGGTCCTTGACCATGGGTAGGGTGCCCAAGAGAAGTGGGCATGGACAGTAAGAGCTGGTAGCTCCCTCAGGGCACTGATAGTTTTTACCTCTTTAAAGCATTTAAGCTCATGTTTTAATTTTAAGGCCCAGGTAAACAGTTAAGAATGCGACTAATTTGACCTTAAAAGGAGTTCATCTCAATACACATTTTTCACGGCAGTTTAAGTGCTCCTCTTGAATATAGGCCACGTTTACTTGTGCTAAAGTGGTAACTAGTCATGTATTTAAAGCACTAGAGTGGATCAAGATGGGATAAAAGAACCTTATTCATGACATGATATTCTGTCCAACAGTATACTACAATTGAATAGTAATGATATCATTAATTTTTAGGACTTGAGCATTTTTGTAAATTAATTTGGCTTCTCTATCTTGGGAGTCAAAGGGCAGAGAGAGAGTCCTTAAATACTGATGATTTTTTTTAATGGAAGATGAGAGCCTTCACTGGCAGAAAAACACTTAGCTGGTTTATACTGTATTCCAGACATCCCCATGTCACTTTCACTTCTGAAGTCTGATGCTGTTCTGAAATAGGATGCGACATTAAAATCTGAGATGAAGTTCAGTGTCTTCTATTTCCCTCAGCCTGAAAAAATTACCAAGCTAATAACATTACTTTTTTAGACTTCCATTAAAGACCAGTGTCAGTCCCAAAGGTGGGGTTTCTTGGGTTGGGCTTTTTTTTAAAAAAAAAACTAATTTCAGTCCACACTGAAAATCTGCATATAATTGGGTCCTTCTTAACCTGCAGAAAAGTGAAGTGCCCATTCACCCTTCAACTAGCAAATACTTGGTGCTGTTACTCTTAAGTTATTATCATATTGCTTGAGCAATTTTGTGAGATTTTTAGGTGTAAATGCAGGATCAACGAAGTAAATCTGATGTGTAATTTCAAGGATAGCATTAGTATATTCTCCAGTTCCAGCTTTTATAGACTAAGTATTTGCCAGGTGAAAGCTAATTTGCCAGGTGAAAAGCTAATGTATTTGCCAGGTGAAAGCTAATGGCTTAACACATTTGTACCAGATTGGTGGGCTATAGGAAATCCCAGACTTGTTGATTTGCTCACATGTGGGTCATTGCTATATCTCACATACTACTGCATGCAATACCTTGCATGTGCAAGAAGAAGTACCTGTATTTTACAATGTACACATGATCCATAAGTCTAAGCCCACTGTGTGTCAAGTCTAGTGCTCAGGTATTCCCCCATATAGATAGAATTATAGAATCATTTGGGTTGGAAGGGAGCTTAAAGATCGTATAGTTCCAACCCCCCGCCATGGGCAGGGATACCTCCCACCACACCAGGTTGTTCTAAGCCCCATCCAGCCTGGTCTTGAATACTTCCAGGGATCCACAACTTCTCTGGGCAGCCTGTACCAGTGCCTCACCACCCACTGAGTGAATAATTTCTTCTTTATATCTAATCTAAACCTACTCTCTTGTAGCTTAAAGCCATTACTCCTTGTCCTATCTCTATACTCCCTGACAAAGAGTCTCTCCCTGGCTTTCCTGTAGGCCCCCTTTAGGTACTGAAAGGCTGCTGTAAGATCTGCCCAGAGCCACGTCACTGACAAAGATGCCAATCCCAACAGTGACCTCTGAGGAACACCACTCGTTGCTAATCTCCACCTGGACATTGAGCTGTTGACCGCAACTCTTTGAATGTGACCATCCATCCAATCCCTTCCCCACCGAGTACTCCGTCCGTCAAATCCACGAGTCCTTCTGTTCATTAGGGTGATTTGTGTTACCAGCTCAGTTCCGTGTCTACTGTCAACTCTCCTGTCGAGGAACTGTTATGCACATATGAGAGACTGGGGGATGGGGGGGGGGGGGGGATGGGTAGATTAGCATCCTGAAAACAAATTCAGAGACAAGGATATCATGGAGGACAGCATTAAATTCTTTGTAGAAATCGAGGTAGATGATGTCAGTTGCTCTTCCCTTATCCACCAATGTTTTAACCCCATCGTAGAAGGCCACCAGATAATGATGTACAGTATACTTTATATCTTCAGAGGATAGCAAATGTCTATCTGGGGTAGTTATTTTTTGCATTTTTCTACCTAGCTAGGTGGATAAATGTTAACTCTGTGTCACTGTAACAATGTCTCTTATGTAACTGAATTGACATCATGACTTTCAGTACCAAAAACCTACTTCTATATCCTGTAAATTAATGGAATATCTCCATTAGCTAGCAGAAGTTCCAAGCCACATCTATACAAGTGAACGAAATGTTACAGAGCTGTTCCCTGACACTGAAGTGAAATGGCACAAAACAGCTTTTGTCCATAGTTTTGAACTCTTTCAGCCTCCAGTGCAGGATGCCTATATCCAAACTGCTTGTTGCGAATCATCTTTGAAAGCTCCCCTACTTGGCTTGAAAGACATTTGACAGAACACCAGATGCCTCTTGCCAAAACCACAGCAGGGACAATTCTTGTGGTACTACAATAGGGATGACTGAGTTCCAGTACACATAAGCAGACCCTGGCATTATTTAATTCACTAGCATGGATTTTGCTGTAGCCTATAATCATGAAAGCAGAATGGTTAAAAATGGGAACAAAAACTACCTATTGCATGCAAGTTGCATATTTTTGCAGGACCACAACCTGAAAATATTTTTTTACCTACTTATGTAGCATACGGAACAGAAAGACAAGAAAGCTAATGAATTTACCCCAGTTTACCGCAGAAGAGAATCTGGTCCAGGCCATTACTCAAAGGTCCTTTTTCATTCATTTAGAAGTTGTTTAACTAAATAAAGAGGAGTCCTCTCCTCTTCACCAACTGAAAAGGAGAGGACTGTAGATTGACCCCAAAAGAATATGGGGTCTGTTTTCATAACTATTTCATCATTTCTCAAAGTAATTGCAAATTACAGAATCACAGAATGATTGAGGTTGGAAGGGACCTCTGGGTCCATCTGGTCCCACCCCTGCTCAAGTAGGGACACCCAGAGCAGGCTGCCCAAGACAACATCCAGGCGGTTTTTAAAGATCTCCAAAAAGGAGACTCCACAACTTCTCTGGGCAGCCTGTGCCAGGGCTCCATCACCTGCACAGCACAGAATTGCTTCCTGATGCTCGGACAGAACCTCCTGTGTTCCTGTTTGTGCACAATGTCTCGTCCTGGCACTGGGCCCCACTGGGCACCGCCTGGTTCCATCTTCATTGCAACCTCCCAAAGGAAGAATTCTCCTTTCAAGAGAATTCAGTGCTAGTAAATATTCCTGGAGTTCTGGTTAAAAAAAAAAAAAAAAAAAAAAAAAAAAAAAAAAAAAGATTTATTTCCAGACTGAAGAAATATTAAGTAAATATCACTGTGGAGGTGGTATGTGTAACCTGACAGGGCCTCCTTGTGTCAAAAGGCAGAAATGAGAACTCTAAGGAGGTTTTTAAAAAAATAATGTTCTTCTCATTTTTCTCCATGGTTTGTCATGAGTGACTGCCTTGAATAGAGACACCTATTTTATCAGAGTAATCCCTTCTGCCTTTTCTCTTTTCTTTCCCTCTTCTCCCCTCTTTGTAATGTCTGTCTCCATCCATTCCCAAGGAACTGGTACCCACATGCTGCTGAAGATCAATCACATTTCATGTGAGTCAAGGCTGGGCTAGAAATGGCAGTTCTAGGCATTTCATTCTTACACCTTAGAGGGGAAAATAAATAAATAAATAAATAAAATAAAGGGGCGACTATGAAGGTCAGACTTGGGTCTCTGGATGCTATCTCTCCTTAGCAAACTCTGTACTTCCAGAGCAATCCAGTGACAACCTTGCCTTTCTTACACAAGGAGAGAAAAGTATTTTTGGAAAGACAACACATAATCCAAAACATATATCCACTAAAGCAAGTGAAAACATTACCTGAATCAAGAAAAAATTGGTAAAAAAAAAATATAATAATAAAAACAATTAAAAAAATACACCAACAACAAAAATCTTAGATGTGACAAAAACAAAGAGTTTGTGGAAACTTTGGGTACTAAGGAATGGAATCCACATGTACCTCTGAAGTTCATAATCTCCAGTTTCCCAAAACTGTTGTGACCTAACCAAGACACAGTGCTGGACAACCTGCTCCAGCTGTCCCTTTGGTAGCATTGGACTAGATGATTGCAAGAAATCCCTTCCAGCCCAAGCAAGTTTATGATCCTGTGACTCATATTGGTGAGGTCTTGTTAATGAAGGCTAAATATCAATGCTCAGTTTTGTATGGTTATATATAGATATATGTATATCCAGTAAAGTTTAGCTGTTAGAGAACCACCCATTTCTACCTTGAGAGCTCATTATTCCACTGTATAGTGCTATGGCAGGAGGAAGAAGGATGGAAAGGAAGAGCAGGTGTTAATGAGGTTTTCTCTAAATAAAACTGTGAAGACTGTGTTACATGGCACACAGCTGTTAGGCCCATTAACTCTGTTAATGTACAGAGTTGCCATAATTGCTGTATTCTGATTAGCAATTACAGAAGAGGAAGATAAAAAATGATGTACCTGATCTTAAAGAGGAAATATGAGTTGCTGCATCCTTTTCCATAAGAACCTCCACCCCAGTAAAACTTTTGCTCTTCAGCTGGAGTGTATTAGTACTACTCATCTCCATTCAGGTGGACACAGAAAGCACACTTCGTGTTGTGTTGCTTGGAGAAAGAATTGTTCCTTGCATAGGGTCATGAGGTGGAGAATGAGACCTTATGTTCAGTAGGGTGAACTGTGGTATCCACTCAGTTCTCTGTCTACTACTGCCATGTTGAGGAACTGGTTTTATGTTCTCATGCACATATGAGAAATAGATGTGGGGGGAAAAAAAAAAAAGAGAGCATCCTGAAAACTTTCTGGTCTAAAACACCACCAAATCAGGAAACACCAAGTATCTGGTCCTTCCTTTTATAAACATCAACAAAGACAGAATTTCCATGGAGGCAGTTTAGCAGTGGGGAGTAATACCACATAGGACAGATGCACAGAGCCCTTAGTAAAGGAAACGGATAAAAACAATTGCAGCACATTGCAGAGTGGTGTTTCTTAGCTGCTGAAAAACAAAATATGTATTAATTGAAATAGCCTGACAGAACCATGAAAGCTTAAGAGCTTTACATATCTGATGTCTGTAGGGCCAATTTGGAACTATAGCATAAGGAAGCTGAAATGAAAATGTGAAATAATATTATTCTTATTATCTTTCTAAGACAGTATTTTATTCACATATCCAAACTGTTTCAATGTGCTATGAAGTTTAACCATCCCTATTCTTTTTTGAATGCTAAATTAATTGGTACTGAGAACCCCTTGACCTATTTTTTCTGTTATTTTTTCTTTTTTCTTAATCTGAGTCATGTCATTCTAGACAACCAACTAAAAAGAATCTGAAACAGAAGGTACGGTGTTTTACCAGATGCTTATCTCCTCTCTACCTATCTTATTAAAAAAAAAAAAAAAAAAAAAAAAAAAATCTTTACTGAAAATGGAATTCGATTACAAAAAGAATCAATCTGTAACTTAGTAAAAAGCACCTCCTTCATAATTTACATAGCCCTGCTGCTTCCCCCTAATTAATGTTCATCTGTAACTTATTCTTCCATCAGCTTTGCCCTTCTAAATGAGTGAAAAATGATGGGAAACCTTTGGAAAGCAGTTTGCCGTTACAGAATTATAGAAGAAACTGGATCGACTCATTTAAAGTCCCTAGTAATAGTCTCATAGGTCTTAAGAAAATATTGTCATTCAATTTAAATAGGGTTTCATTTGATCCAGGTGCAGCTGGATATCAGAATGGTAATGTAAATACAACAATCTATTGTCAAGAGTGTAGGCGTTTAAATATCAATGCAAATTATATAAACCTGGATTTTCTGTTTAACTGACAGGATAATCAGCATGCTGCTGTGGGAAGCAATCATTAATGTAATGAAATATGGAAATATGGCCCATGCATTTAGAGAGGATGGAAGTGTAATCCTGGGATGAAGGACTGGATTTGTGATCTGGGCTTGATTCCTGCCTCTGCTGCAAGCAGAGATCTATGTCTACAGAAAGAAAATACAGATGCTTCCTTTCTCTCACCTTAATGCTTATTGAGAAACTTAAACACAAGGACCACCTCTCATCTTTTGTGCATACATAATCTAGGCTATGAAGCCTTGATTGTCATGCAAATTCATTAATATAAGCACGTACTACTCATATAGGGATAAAAGCAATGTATAAATCGAGAGCAGATGTATTGTCAGGTGTATGTCTACCTTCTGCACTTGAAACACTGGAACAGCCAAAATCAAAATTTTTAGGAATGAAGAAGTATGTTGGGAGAAATTTTATAACATTTGCTACCTCACCAGGGGAATGATAGAGTTTGGTTCAGTATACTTATTAACCTTGCAAGTTCACATTTTACTGCAATAGCTGTTTTCATCACAGAGAAACTGATGTATATGTACAGCTGAATGAAGTGTTCAAAATCGATCAGTGGAGGCTAAGAATGATTTTTGCATTCTGAACCACATGCATCAATTCATAGATAACATTTTTGAAAAATCGATGTATATTCATTTGTATTAATTACTGCTTTTCAGAAATCAGTTCCAAATGTACCCATTATAAGGAAAGTTTTCCAATGTTCCTGTTTTGCACATGAGAAAATAATTTGGCTGGGAAAGTAATTTATTTGAATCTTCGAAGTTTAATTTATGGCATACACAAGAGGTTTTTCCAAAGTAACATTATCCCAACCCTGAATTTTAATAAGATGGAGCACAGTGCTGACTTTTATTTTTGATTGTAGTTCAGATAATTAAGATTACTTTAACATTTTAGACAAAACACTGATAAGACCAGCAATATATATGGAAATGGGATTTGAGTTTTTGCTGAATTTATTTCTTCTAGGTAACAGCAAAGCTCAAGTTCTCAAAGCTCACTTGCTTTATATCACGGAACACATTAAAATTATGTTTCCATTTCACTTTTTTTATAAATGGATTAACCTTATTTAATTTCAGCAGTTTGCAGATGGCCTTGGAGGGCAGCTCTTGCCCCCCAAATTGCATGTAGCAGAAAGGCTGTCCTATAGCTCTAACAAATCTGCACTGCGTGGGGAGGTACAGAAAGAATTAACACTACCTGAAGGATATGGTTCAATGTTTAGGTACTGACATGAGAAAATAGGGTTTCTGGGTTCTTTTCCCTATTTCAGCTCATACTTTCTGTGTAAGATGCGGGTACATTTAAGCCCAGGTTTAAGCTCTGTTTTTTGCAGGTTGTGTCCCAGTGCATTGCAAAAGGGAAGAAACTTAGATGGCAGAGTCCCCCTCTCCAAGTCCTTCTTATGTTGACTCTTTGTAAGGAGGTGATCCACAGAGCTCACATCCTAGTGTCCTGGACATCCATATTGGTGGATAGGGTGGTTTTCTTTAGGGTACCTTGGGAAGAAAATCCGGATGCTCTTATGGATGCACAAGAACAAGAAAAGCAAGCTGGTCTGCTATTATGGAGCTGAGACCCAGTCAGGCTCCAGATCTGGAGACACCTTGACATTGCATTGGTCATTAAGACTGAGACTATAAAAGTCTGTCCAGGGCACAGTCTAAGCATTGGAACACAACCACCTGTATTAAAAAACTGCTGAAACGTTCCTGGAATGAGTTTGTCTCAGTCTAACTCAGTTTTCCAAACAGTTGCTGAGCAGAGAGGGAACCATTTCCAAGAGGCAGCTTGCATGAAGGCACACTTTTTCTGAAGCCAGGGGAGTTTATTTGCTCAGATCTTTCTGTGACTGCTAGCCTCTCTGACTACAAACATTTCCAAGCATGTTTCCATACAGCTACGTAATGACCCCTTAAGTAAAGAGAGCCAGGGAAGGAGATAGAGCATTGGACCCTGACTCACCACAAGGCTTAAATAATCATCTCACTCCATGTCTTTGTTTTGGACCACTCTGACTCCCTCTAAGATGGATCTGTTCAGCAGATTTCATGTGAGCCCCTCTGGGTTTGATCAATCACTGACCTCCTCTATTTAACAGCATTGGCATTTCCCGTGGAGGCCCTTCTAAGTCCAAGATGAATAGCACAAACAGGGATTTCAAGGGCAATTTGCTTTTTTCTGTGCCCATGTTAAATGGATAGGGAGATATAACCATACGGTTACTCCACCTAGTGCACAGAAGTCCAAAAGGAAGATTCCCAAACATTTATTGGCTTCCAACTTAACCCTTGAAGTGCCTAAAACATCCATATGTATCTCAGGTTTCCTGCTGAGCAATCTCTGAAAATGGTCACTCCTTAACTCTTCATGATGCTGAGCACATCAAAACCAAAATCTCAGACCAAAGCATTGTTCAAATAACTGATTAGACCTTTCTCTGCACTATTAATCTGCAAAAACTGCTTTGCTATTTCTGCTCACTGACACCAAGTGCTGCACACACATGAGTAAAATATATATTTCTTTTTAATCCAGAGTCAGTCTGCAGTCACCTAGAATGAGTCAGGCCCAGGTCCAAGAAAATAATGTGCCTAAGGAAATTTGCAATTCAGTGTTCAGCTGCAGACTATGTTGGTGAAAGGTTTTCTCATTCTTTTCGGTGCAAATTTTCTGAAATACAAAGTACTTATTGAACTAAGAACCTCCACATCCTTGTATAGAAGCATTCACCTAGACACAGTATGTAACACACAGGTCCCAGTGCAGGCCAAATTCAAGTCTCCTCCTCTCAGCTGAGTACAATATTTTCAGCTTAAAGAAAGCTCAGGAGAGCCTTTGTTCAAGTATACGAATGTTGCTAGACTACTCTTCTCTTACATGCTTAGGTTTCATTTCTTAAGTGGTCTCTGTCCTCAAACATGTATAGAGACTGTAAATATTTAATCCAAGCCCACTGGACAACTACAGATACAGAGAGCATATTCCATAACATCAAGGTCTCTTGGTGGATTTAACATTTAAACATTTAATGATTTAAATGTGATTTATTTTAGCTTTTTGTCATGCTGGATAGATCAGTCACAAGGCAAGCCGAAAATGCTATACCCCTCCCCCCGCCCCACCACATATATCAAAACCTGCTTCCTAAATACTGTAGTGGATGTGCTGAGCCAAGTAACAGCTCACAAGCAGGAAAAATAATAATAATAATAATAATAATAATTAAAAAAAAACAGAGATCATGCTACTCAGTTTATTTATACTTATTTGGTGCTATTTAAGTACCTCCTGCTTTACAGTGCTGAAGCTGAGAACAGAACAGAAAGAATGTGAAAAACCTTCCCCTTTCACTCCAGTATTGACAACTCTTTGCTGTTATTTGTGATGTAGCAAATGCAGCAGAACTCCACAAGCTGATCATTAGCAGGATAAGTTTGGCATAAAATTGGCACCCCAGAGGCCTCTTTGGCACATCATGGTGGCAACTCAGAAACAAGCTACGTAGGTGGACTTTTACTTATAACCTCCAAGCATGTACTCAGGAGCTGTGACCCCTTGTTTCCTTTAGCTCACCCTGCCAACAGCTACTATTGTTTTTGTGTGCAGATAGACCAGCTTTTCAGTTTTCATTGTCATTTGATTTGTTTTACTGACTCTTCACTGGGAACCCTTAAAATGATACTGAGAAACTCAACTTTAAGTCTGGGCTCAGTGCTGAGCCTGGGAAGGAAAACTGGATGCTGAGAAAGCATGCATCTTTCCCACCTGAATGTTAAAATCTGACAAGACTTTGAAAATAGGACTGCTAAACTATGTCCAATGAAAGAGCAAACTGACCGTATCTAGTACAGCACATCATAAGGGTGGACAAAACACACCACGAAGGTGACTATAATGTTCACTATTAAGCAAGTGGTCCTAGCAGTGACACTGAACTTCTAAGGGCACTGAAGTGAGAACTGCCTCTTTAATTCATTCCTACCTTGATCTGGATCTCCTCTGTGGGAGAGCCATGGAGTTTCTCTGTACATCAAAGTCTCTGTTCTACAAGCTGTAGACAGTGTGATGTTTCTCTGATACTTTATCTGCCTTGGGTTTTTTGATTGCCATTTTTTTGAGAAGGGGGTTGTCTTTAATAGTATATATATACAGTATTTAGCACAGAGGGACTGAGTGCTAGCATAATACCATTGTGTAGAATAATGATCCTTTCTGCTTAAGCAGTAACTACCCAAAAGGCAAAACTTCAGACTTTCCTGGCCTTTCATCTGGGAGATTTTACAAGAGGTAAGTAATGTAGGGTTTAAAACTTACTCAGATGGAAATAAATCTTTGTTTTCAATGTCTGTTTCCATCATACATTTAAAGTCTCATAAATTTGTGCCATGTAAATTTGAACATTTTAGAAGGAAGAATTATGTTCAAATTTTCAAAAGCCACTTTTTCTACCTATTTTCCTTAAAAATCCAATTTGTTACCTGACTTTATTGTTAGTACACTAATAACTTTGACAATATCATTCAACATTGCTTGGAGTATTTGGCTTTATTCAAAAGCAGATGTGTGTTTGCCTTAATGCTTTATGTTTCTCTGGGGAGTTTTTAGCCAGAGCATAATTTCTGTTCTGTTTGAAATCACATTTGTTAGTTTTTTCCTCAACTAAACCACAGCAGGGAGAAAAGAAAGAAAAAAATAGAAAATATTAAGTATAAGCGACAGTACATGTGCACTGAAGCAGGTTGATAGGCTTCCTTTGAAGAGAGATTGTGAAAAGGAGAGAACTTTTGTTTGCATTCACCATCCCATTTGAGTTGCCCTACCCAGAACAAAATGCAGAAAAGAGACGTGTGTGTGAATTATTTGGGTAAAAAGCATTTTATTTAGAAATCACCGAAGGTTGCAACAGATTAATAATGCCACCTTCAGTGATTGAAACTACCAGGTTTTGATGGCTACAAGTTCATTCGTATCCATCCCACATAGGATGAGCAGTCCATGCTCTCCTTCCCAGTTCATGCTTCAGGCGAGGGGCACAGACATATAAATATAACGTAGTTCCCATCATTCAAGTATTTTCTTTTTCTCTGAATCATTTTGTCACATACCTATTAACCTGGAGTGTTGTGATGACATTAGCCTCATTTCAAGCTGCTCAATCAGTCTCCATGTCTGCAGCAGTTAATTGGAGGTGCTCAGGAACACTGAAGCCAATTGACCTGAAAATACAAGGCCAGCAAGTCCAGCACAGGGCCATGAAGACGGTCAGTGGGCTTGAGCAATTGAAGTGCAAAGGAAAACTGAGGGAGGTGTGTTTGTTCAGCCTGGAGAAGGCTCACTGGAGATCTTACTACTTTCCTACAGATACAGATGAGAGGGTGTAGCGCAGATGGAGCCAAACTCTTCTCAGAGCAGCACAGCAATAGCACTAAAGGCAATGAACACAAGCTAAAACACCAGAAACTCTGATTAGCTATTAGGGAAAATATATATATATATATCACCATGAGGATGGTCACATTTTTTTAAAGGGCCCAAAGAGGCTGTGAAATGTCCATCCCTGGAGATATCAAACTCATTGGAAAAGGATGTGAGCAAACTTCTTTAACTGGCCTTGCTTTGAGCAGGGGAACTTAACTAGAGTCCCCTTCCAACTGCAGTTATCCCATTAGTCTGTGATTGTGTGATCATCTGCCCTTGGCGCACTGCAGAAGCTGTTTTGCTGTTGGACAGCAGAAGGCTGAGACACCTCAGTTATATTTGCATAAATACACCATATTGACTGAGTGCCAGTGAACATCCATTTAGCATTCAAATTAATCCGATATTTGGACCTACTGTTTATCCTCTCCCTCGCTAAGGGTACGAGGTACATCACTGAAAACTGAGAATATGTTTACAGAAAATATGCTCAGTGCACTTACTTACTGCCACATAAACAAATTCTCCAAAACAGGGTCATTCTTATTGCCAGGGTTTCTTCTTCCCTGCCACTCTGCCCTACCTCCCTGGTAAATATTAAAATGAATAAACCAAATGTTAAAAACAAAGATATTCAGGGTCAATAACACTAAGACAAGAACTGCACCACAAACACACACACACAAATACATAAAACATAGAAGTCATGAAATGAAATGCTTCAGTAACTAAATTATTCTAGAACTTGTTAAAAAATGGTGTATTTTATCTGAATACATATTTGTGTATTTTATAAAGGAAGGCAAATTTAATGTGCATCAGTACATTAAATTATGACGTGAAGAGCAGCAATGAAAAACAAAACAACCAAACTAAAACACCAGATCTTTATCATCCAGCACAATTAGGATGATGGAGAGACTCTATATGTGGAGAATTGCACATAGCTCATGTCTCTGTTAGCCAAGCAAAGATGTTTACTACATGCTGGACACTTACCATGGGGCCGACTAACAAAGAAAATTCATGTAGCTGCTCAGTTAAGCATCACAGTATCAGAAACAACCACACAAATACTGGCTACATTCAGCATGGAATTAGCAAGAATGAAAGTGATCATATACACTGGGGCTTTGAACCGCCAAAGGGAGAAGGATGCTGGAAGTGCACATTTATCAAATAAATAGGGAAGAAGCAAATCTGAGGCAGATACTGCATCACTGGCTAAATCAACAGTGTAGCTGTTTTCTGGAGGATGGCAGCAAAGACGAGGGAGTATCAGGCCAGTTGTACCTACAAGTCTTGCTGCATTTCACATTATAGGAAAAGCTTTCTGTCCAAAAAAAAAAAAAAAAAATGCAGCTCAGGAGAAGACAAACCTGCTAAGACAGGCACAAAAAAGACTAAGTACTTGGGATTTTAATTACTGACCTTAGCCCATATACCCAAGTCCTTATGCTGGACTTGGATCAAAGCCCATTCTCATTTTCCACCCCAATATTTAAATGGAAATGTACATTCCAGAGCAGTCATAAGATGATCTCTTGGAGTTCTTTGGTGGGGAAGACTCTAAGAGCCTGGGATCCCTATTAACCTGGAGTGTTGTGATGACATTAGCCTCATTTCAAGCTGCTCAATCAGTCTCCATGTCTGCAGCAGTTAATTGGAGGTGCTATTGGGGAGAGATAGTCCCCTGCATGCACAGGAAGCCTGAGCTGTTTTACCTGTTACCATGAGTAACCCTCTCAGTAAGGTTTACAGTCATGGCAAGAGTACAGACAGAAAATGAGCGCATAACATGCTTAGGACAACTTTCAAGTGTGTTTTTGTCCTCAAGGTATAAAGTAGGCTGCAGATCTAAGATTTGCAACTGGCATGAAACAAATAAAAAATGGTGACATTTTTCCAAAGGACAGAAATAGTAGTGACTGTACACTGAGGCTAAATTCATTCCATGTATCTGTGCAGATCTATCCACAGTGGTAGGTGTACCTAAAGCAAGTTTCTGAGCATCTGGTCCAAACAAACTGTTCTTCAAAACAATGGTGTGAATTTAAGCACTGCTTGGGAAGTATTTTCAATACATCTCAGTATTTGTCTTTCTTCTAGTCATTATCTCTTTTCCATTTTCCTATTTTCTTTTTTTCCTCATTTGTGTTCACCTGGTCTTTCATTCTCTGTTCCTCTTTTGGCATCATTATTGATATTATTTTTTTGGTATCTGACTTCCCCTAGCAGCCCTCATCTGGGCCATTTACTTTGCCCTTTGTTTTGTTCTTGTCTTCTAGACCAGTCTTGCAATCAGAGATGAATGCACAGCAGGGAAATCTTTCATCTTGATGTTCAGCCAGTAAACAGAAATGTTGAGCTGACTCTCTGGGGTGTATATTTTCTCTCCCCATCAAACAGAACAAAGTAAAACACAACAACTTTCCTCAGGTAAGCCTCAGAGCTCTGTCCTCTGCCAGGACACTCCTCAATGATTCTTTGGGATGGGTCAAAACTATGTACACAGTTTGCAATCATAACTCCCAGTTCAACAGTACAGATTTTATTGTTGTGCTGTCCATGCATCATTTCATCTCTAGCCACTTCCTATTCTGCAAAATACTTTTAATGATGTTTATTTCCTTTATAAAACACATGAATATGTATTCAGATAAAAAACACTGGAGCTTTATTTTTTTAAAAAAAGTTCCAGAAGACCAGAAGTGATATGCAGAACCAGACTGAAACTGGTCAGGATTTATTTAAGATTTTCAAAGGAAATTCCAAGTGGTTGATACAGGTTAAACCCTAAATATTGAAAACTAGGCATTTAAGCTGACTCCTATTTGTTGTGTTTGTTCTTTCAGTTGTATCTAAAGATTGCTGCCTACAGAAATCCAGTATTTCCTTCTATTTATTACTAGTAGATTTAGGAGGCAGAAGAGAAACTGCCTGAATATCATCTCTATCTCTCTTTCCCACCTCCTTTCCCTCCCTCCCTCTCTCTTTTCCTCCCCCTAACAGATTGACTATTATAAAGATACAATTTCAAGAAATGTGTGAAATAATGCTCCAAGTCAAATGACAGGATTCTGACCCCCTAGATCCGACATCTTAAAGCATGTACTGAGGGATCATAATAGCAGACACTCCTTTCTGAAGTTTTTCTGCTTACTGTTTTATAATTTCCATGTGAAAGAAAAGCTTGGAAAGACTTGTTTTTTGGGGTTATGTTTTTTGTTTGTTGGTTTGTTTGTTTGTTTTTTGGCTTGCATATGAAGAACATGTCATGATCTGACCAGAAAAAGGAATTTATATTTGGTGAGAAATTCACGGCATTTAATGCCGTGTTGCAAACTTAATGCTGTGTTACAAACTTACTCCCCTGCAAAACAGAATGATTCCAGTTAGCTGGTTCTTTAGGAAATCATTCAAGGAACTTACACTAGTCCCACCTGCAAGACAGCTGCTTGGCTCACCCACTGGTTGGCTTCCCACCAAGGCTTCTAGGCAGACAGCCAAATAGAAAGGTCACCTGAGAGCAGCCTGCCAGGTGGAGGTGAGAAAAGCCGCTCATCAGCTGAGGGAGCTAGATGTCATGTTGGGCAGAGAATGTGACAGCCTTCAAGAAATCTGGGGAATCAGCTGGCTAAATACTTGAAAATCCAAATTTTCAAGTAACTTAAATCTGAAGCAACCAGAAGTCCTGAAATAAATTTTCAAGATCCCCAGAATTCTGATGGTTGCTAAAAATAAATCTTGAAACACATTAGTATGGAGCAAGGTTTAATTCTCAATGATATTCAGTGAGTCAAAAAGGATTATCTAGGTAAGTACGGGACTGTTAATCTGATATTACTCTCCAGCAGAGAAATCCCAAAGTTGATATGGGATTCAATTAATGAAAGTTAAAGTTAGAAATAAAATTAATAACAGTCAATATACTTTTATAAGAATAGCTCATGAAACTAAAATGATTTTCTTATGTGACTTAATCATGTATATGCAGTTGATAATATATTTATTTAAACATTTTACTAAGCACCATATGATTTTCAGATGAAAAAAAAATTAACTGTGCACATTATTAGTGGTGCACATATTAAATGATTTAAGAATGGGCTTACCAATCTCCAAGAGACAGTGAAAAACATCGTCATGTGTTTTAGTGTTTCTAAAAGGATTCTACTGGATTTGTATTATGTGAACCATACCTACAAATTAATATATCTCTAAAAGGAAAACAGTGACTTGGAGAGGGTTGATAGGATGGGGTGCAAAGTCAGGTCTCCATGAATTCCTAGACGTTTGAGGGTAAAAAGGGAAACGATTCCTTGTATGTATAAACAAAGAAGGAATCAGCAGGAGAGAGAACTGATGTTACCATGATAGGCTGCTGTAAGAGAAAACCAGTGGTTCCTTTCTCCACCTATCTTAACAGATCAGATAAATTTATACGAGGTACAGAAGAGGGACACAGAAAAGCTTCATAACCTAGGGAGTGATATCTTATCAGTATTTTTAAGAGACTGATCAAGGTATCAGTCACTAAAAAGCTTTCTTATGTATCTGGAAGATTAGGTCAGATACAGTCATATTAATGATTAATCACTTTTTTTTTTTTTTTTTTTAATAGCAAGACTGATTACCGGAAACAGTGGTAGGTTCTCCATCCTCTGGTATTTGCCTGTTAATACTAGACATTATATATACTAGATACCATTCAAGTTTTACTTCAGGCAAATATGATTGCCTCTTCAGTTAAATTTCACCTACAGGGTGTAACTTGGAGATAAGTCAGAGTAATAGGAAGACTTGAGTAAATAAGAGTTGAAGCTGAAGACAATGTTCTCCTCATTTTTTCAAGTTTATGGAGCTGTCCAAAAGACCATTAGTGGATGAATAGTTCTCATGAAGAACTCTGCAAAAACTGCTATTCCACCTAAGATACCAGGGGCAGCTCGTGTAAACTACTTGAGGCATTTCTGCATGGCACAACACAACAAAGAGAAAGACAGTACCTAAAAGTGGTTTAGCTTGGGAGAAATATACCACCTCTGGCCAGCCTTCAGAATAGAATTGTTGTTCTAGGCTCATGGTGAGCCTGCTGTCGCTAGCACCCCCAGACCCCTTTCTGCTGAGCTACTCTCCAGCCACTTGTCTCCCAGTTTGTTCCTGTGTCCAGCATTGCTCCATGCCAGGTGCAGAACCCAATTTTGAACCCATCAGAACCGAGCTTTGAACCCAGCAGAACCCATCCTTTGTTGAACTTCATGGTGTTGAAGATTGCCCAGTGTTCAAATGTATTTAGATCCCTCTGCAAGGCCTCCCATCCCTCCAGGGAGTCAACAGCACCTCCCAGTTTAGTATCATCAACAATTTGCTGAGGGTGCATTCCACATCTGCATCCAGATCACCAATAAAAATGGTGAATAGGACTGGCCCTGGAATTGAGCCCTGGGGAACACCACTGGTGACTGGCCACCAGCCAGACGTAGCCCCATTCACAACAACCCCTTGAGCTCTACTGTCAAGTCAGTTTATCACCAAACATAGTGTGAACCTGCTTATCTTTAGGTTGGATATTAGGAAAAACTTCTTTACTGAAAGGGTTGTTAGGCATTGGAATAGGCTGCCCAGGAAAGTGGTTGAGTCACCATCCCTGGAGGTCTTCAGAAGATATTTAGATGTAGAGCTTAGTCAAATGGTTTAGTGGAGGACTTGTTAGTGTTAGGTCAGAAGTTGGACTAGATGATCTTGAAGGTCTCTTCAAACCTAGATGATTCTGTAATTCTGTGATTCTGTGATCTTACAGATGGACAGTTCATCCAGAAGGATACTGTGAGGGACAGTATCAAAGGCCTTACTAAAATCCAGAAAAGCTGTGATGATTAGGTGAAGTAAGCTTTATACGTCCCCTACAAGCAAAGGTATTTGGATATCTAGCTCATTATTTTCAGAATATTTCTAAACCGTTTGGGATAAACAAAGTCTAACATACTAAAGGTCTTTTTAAATGGGGCATAAAAAGACTGAACTGAAACCAGGAACTGAGAGATTAAAGTTTGAATAAACATATCAACTCTTGTTGTTGTTTTACAAAAGATCCATCTTAAAATGAACATCCTGATAAAGAAATACCTCATAATCTGTTAGGATGAAATTCCTGTTGGATTATTTACAGACATAGGATACTTAAAAGACAAATCTTCCTCTTCAGCAAATAACCTTTCAGATGATTATGTTTCTTTCTGACATGAAAAGGCTCTGTGTTTTAGAATTCTCTGCAGCTCTCAGATTAATACCACCCAGCCTATTGCTAATAAAACAGTCTTTCTCCTTTGACCTTTCTAAGTTGATTCGTATGCAAATTACTACTAAGGAGATAGTCTTTGGATTAATATTCCCCACCGATGGATAGGTAATTCTCTTTCTCTGTGGCAAGTAATGCCACCCTCACACAGATGCTTGAATGCTGGTTCAATTTTCTTGATCATCAGTAATGATGACATCTGTTAGCCTGACTTTATCCAAGTCAGTGCTTTATCCAAGCACTGTGCAACAATTTTGTTATTTTGCAGAGCTTACCCATCTGACCATTACTGAATGTTCTCATGGCTGGAAAGTGCATCACTGTTATGGTGCTGAATATATGAATTAGATGTTGTAAAGGTGGGCTAGATGCCTTGCATTCATAGAACCATAGAATGAAAATCAGAATCACAGAATGACTTTGGTTGGAAGGGACCTTAAAACCCATCCAGTTCAACCCCCCCCCTGCCATGGGCAGAGATACCACCCACTAGATCAGGTTGGCAAAGGCTTCATCCAACCTGTCCTTGAACACCTCCAGGGATGGGGCATCCACAGCTTCTCTGGGCAACCTCTTCCAGTGCCTCACCACCCTCTGTGTGAAGAATTTCCTCCTAACCTCTAATCCAAATCTCCCATCTTTCAGTTTAAAATCATTCCCCCTTGTCTTTTCACTGTCTACCCAAGCAAAAAAAAAAAATTGCTCTCCATCTTTTTTTATAAGCTCCCTTCAAGTACTGAAAGGCTGCCTTCCGAAGCATCTCTGGGATGGTGCGAGTTAATTAACAGATAGCCAAAAGGCACACAGACAAAAACATAGTATGGCATCTCCTTGGAACAGACAGGGAAGACTGTACCATGAATTTAGCCTGGTCTCAGTCCAGGCTGCTGTCTGCAGACTGTAAAATATTGCCCCTGTAGCCACAAAGGATCATCATTTGACAAAGCATTATCCTGCAGCCATAAAACACACACCAAAAATAAATAAATAAATAAATAAATAAATAAATAATAAAAAAAAAAAGTATTCTGAAAATTGTTTTTTTGTGTGTGATTGAGACTCCTAGGTTAAAAAATTCCACTTCAAACACACTTCAAACACACTTACAGATATCCAGACTTCCTGCAAAATGAGGGAACACCAATACCCAAATCCTCAAAGTTGTTATATGTGTGGTCAGCAATGGAATCACTCCTGTGGGACCACTAACCACTACAAAGTTTATCGCCCTTTCCTTGGAGCATGCAAAGGCTGCCTTCACACATAACCTATAGCCAGAACTCTGGCACAAGTAACCAGAGTAAAGAGTTGACATTCTTTTTTCATTCATTCCTTTGTGCTGGGGCAATCTAGGAGCCCCAGAGGTCTTCCCACAGCATCCCCTGGATATGGGCAAAGAGTGGAAAGATTTCCTGTGTTTCCTTGCACTCTCAGTCTATTCCATAGGAATGGAATTATTGCTGGTTTAAAGTTGTTATTATTTAAATGAAAGTAGCTTCTAGAAGCCAAGTCACAGTTGATCTGTTTCATCTGAAACTTTTCAAACACACAGTGAGTCCATTCCTTTGCACAAAGACTTCTCAATACCAATAGATAGAAATGGAATAGAGTAGAAGAGAAGTGAAAGATTTATCCGGGTAGTCTAGCAGACCAAAAGAGATTGGAGTACAAACCTGTATCTCTTGTCCTCCAAACCTTTGCCTATTCACCTGGCAGAACTCTTCTAAAGTGCTTAATGATTTGTGATCTGCTGTGGAAACAACATATTAAAATAAATGTGGGAAAAGCCTTCTGAGCACTAATGATCTTTCTCCCCTTTAATGATGAAATAGCCCAAGTGAGTAGGATGGCTCCCAAAATACGTTGTTGATGCATTTCATAGATAATCTGGGAATTTAAATACTTTCAATAGCTTTAAATAGTACTGTTAGCTGTTGTTTACCCTGTGTGGCTGTGGTAGCAAAGCAGTTGGTCCTAGCAGCTGTCAGAGCTTTCATATAGTAAGACATGAGATTTTGGCATTGTGTTTTGTACACAGAACCCAGCTGCTTGCCATTGTTTTTCTTGCCTATATTTCCCATTACTTCCAGGCCTTGAGCTTCAACAATACAAAAAAAGAAGCCAGCAAAAAGGTATTAAGCCTCATGTCTGGACTGAGGCAATCTTGTTATTAATCCTGGAAGCAGTATTTTCATCATTATCTGATTCTATGGCATCCTCTGCTGTGGAAAGAATGAGCTTTGCTAAATTAAACTCATTAGCTGACTTTTAAAACCAGATAATATAACTATTAAAAGGAGAGAGACAGGGAACTTACAGCTGAGGTTAAAAAGAATGTGCTGATGGAAAGTCTGTAGCTTGGAGCTCTCTCTCAGATATGTCACAGAATCGTGCATGTCAATGATAGCATTTTTTAGCTTAAGTGTCTGGAGACCAGTTAGAAACCTTCAGTACAAACCATCCAGAAGTCAATGACATTTGTCTCTTCACTATATGATGTTCTGCTGGTGCTGCAGATTTTACAGCATTTCATATATTCACTTCAACACCAGAAAAAGAAAGAATCCATAAAATACTCCAGAAAAAAAAAAAAATAGTGTTGCATGCCATATATACTGAGTACTTATTACAAGTAAATTGCACAACCAGATGCATATGAATAGATTTTCAAGTAGATTTCTAAAAATGAGTATATTAAACAGTTTGCAAAATGAAAATAAATAAATAAATTTTAAAAAAGCAGAGGGAGAGAGAACAAGAAAAGTTTTCACCAGAAGAAGACATTCACAGTGAAAACAAGCTGCTCAATGAGATTTACAGTGTGTAGAATGTCTTAATTACTTCTGTATAATTATCCTGGTTTAGCTGTTGTGAGGGATTGAAGCTTAAAATAACCATATTTGTGGAAATTTAACATTGTATTCCAGGAAACTCCTGTGATTAGGGAATATAGGATCCCATGCATTGCACTTACTGTGAATGTAATCACACACAGAGAATGTGAGGAACTGTATGGAAGAGATGTCACTGGTGGAGACCTTTGGAAGTACTCAATAATCAAGCAACATGAGAGCCTACAGCTTTGCTTTCATTCTCAGAAGACAAATGAGACACTAGTCTCTTTGGAAGCAAGGCAGAATTTCATATCAAAGCTTTATTGTGCTCTGCAAGTTCTTGCAAAAGATCTTTATCAAAATGAAGACTAGGGGCCAGGGGCCACAAAGGAAAATGGAAATGGTGGAATGAATGTAAATTGCAAAAATAAATAAATAAATAAATAGATAGATAGATAAATAAATAGATTGTGATTATCTTATTATGTGATGTATTTTTGCTTTCATAGTTAGAGAATTTCAAGGCACAGGGGGAAGCAGGCTTTGTGCTATTGGGCTCTACAGATGCATATATACATAACCATTATACTTGGTGTGCAAGTGCCTGCACACCAAAAGCTTAAATTAAAAAAGCAGCAACCAGACAAATATTTTAACCTTTTCTTCACCTTTCCTTAATTCTTTTATTTACCCTAAAGGACGGCAATGTGAACTCAGCTTTAAAGGGTGTAAAGCAACATTAAAAAAGGACTTCTTAAGTCTTTCCCCTATAGCATGTCCCACAGCTTAACGTATCAATGTCTTTCTTGGAAGTTCCCCTCTCATTCACACAGCAATGGGAAAATTTGCTTCTCCTTCACAGTGAAATGGATCACACCTCTCATTAACATGGTATTTGATCGTAAACAGTAGGTGTCATCCCGCTTACAAGGAAATGTCATATTACGATAATGTACTCATTAATATTAATGCTAAGAACTGTATTCATGAAAATTAACAGTAAGTTATTTATCTTCTTTTAAAATGATTTAACAGCTAGAAATTAGGAAGACAGCTAGCAGTATATGATGACTTTGCACTTGATGGAGCCTCAGATGCCACCCATCATATCGGTCTCAAGGAGCCTAACAAACCCCTGCCTGACTTGTTCTGCTCCCTGCTTCCAGACTGATTTCCTCATGGCAATGCAAGGAGGAAGAGTTATGTCATCTCCATTTGCACTTCCAAGCTCAAGACATGATGTGGCACTATGGACTCAAGCTTGAATAATATTGGCCTGGAGTTAATCTACACCCAAGTTTTCTATAACCATTACAAATGTAAATGTAGATATTTGCAGATTCACCAGAGGTTTTTCGTTAAACCATAGATCCCAGTAATGAAAGAATAAACAACCAGCAACTGTATTTATGAGCCCATTAAAGGAACCATCTTAGGAAATGGCAGTTAAAGTCTGTTTATCATTGCTGCTGTATACTGCTTCCAGAAGTTTAACTTTAATGAGCTATAAAAAGAAAACAAGCTATTTCTAAACAATTCTCACAATTTAAATAATAATTAACAAATAAATCTAGCAACTATAAAAGAAAATAGCGAGTAGGAGATGGAACCCCAGTCAGGAAAGGATGGATGGCATGTGCCTAACTCTGTACAAGAGTGCACTAGGCCAAATTCAGCCCTGACAAGAACCAGGCCATTGGTGCCCATGGATTTACACCACAGCCATGACAGCTCTTAGCATGGCTAGAGATGGTTCTGTTGAGTCGTATCACTGGTCCCCAAAGAGCAGAGTTAAACGCCTGCCCCTCTGCTCCCCTTGTGAGGGAGCTGCAAGCCACCATGAGGCCTCCCTCAGCCTGCTCTGCTCTGGGCTGAACAAACCAAGGGACCTCAGCTGCTCCTCATAGGTCTTACCCTCTAGACCTTTAAGCCTGTTGACCCTCATCTCTGTACTCTACTTCAAAGCCATTTACCCTTCATGGTTTCCCTTTTCTTCTTGATCCTGCACAAATGACTGAACTATTCCCAAGACATGCACAGCATTTTCCCTAATTTTGCACTCTCCAGGTAGAAATGTCGAGAAAGGACTGCAGAGCACACAAAAATTCCACCTGTTTTTGACTGAGAATTAATCACATCTGAGAAAATCCAGGTCTTTTAAGGTAGAACAGGTGTAATAAATGTCTTTTTCTTTGTATGAGGCACAAGATGTTTGCTGAAAACTGATTTAGGAAGTGAGTCTATTTATAAATGCTACTGAAATTAATGATTAAATTGTTATTCCATCCTTTAGCTTAGTCTGCGGTGATGCTTTCTTCTCACTTTCTAGGAGAAGAATGTAAGAATGGCCATGCTGGGGAATGTAAAAGTCGATCCAGCCCAATATTTTCTCTATCAAGGTGGTCAAAAGCAGACAGCTAGAAAAACATAGTAATAAAAATAATGAGGGCTACATACAGTGATATTTCCCTGGCATACTCTCCCAGCCTCCAACACTCTGTGGCTCAGACACATTTTGTGTTTAATAGCCCTTGAATGAATTGTTCTTCCATAAATTTGTCTAGTTGCTTTTCAAGTGTACGTAAACTTTTGACTTCCAGAATATCCTGTGACAATAAGTTCCACAGTTTAACTATGTGTTGTGTGTTCTTAAACTGACACTTGATAATTTTATTTGATATCCTCTAGTACTTGTGGGAAATGATGAACATTATTTTCAGTCACCTTCTGGAAGTTAGAAAGTTCAATAACATTTGCAGTCAGCTTAGTCTTAGCATTAATACTGCTTAGCTGGGACAGGTTTTTGTACAGTGCCCAGAAACAGATATTGCCTTTTGCAAAAGGTGGTCTTGTCAATACCAAAGATATGAATTGACTTCAGCTGATTTGGAATAGAAGCAGAATTAGCAAAAAAGATATAAAACACAAGGGGCCAAATTTACCTCTCAGACCTTAGGTGTAGCTCAGTCATTGCATAGAGAATATAAATCATGTGAGACAGTGCCTGTAGCTAGCAGGGCTATTTAGGTGTAAAATTCAAGCAGGCTGTTGGACCATGCCCATTCTACAAAGGTAACAACTTATATGAAATTCAGTGCACAGGCTGTCTTTCAATTATTCTCATCTTTTCAGCAATTCCTATAGCCCACCATCTTAGGCATTCCCTGATACAGCATTGTCCTGGTTTCAGTTAGGACAGAGATATTTTTCCTCCTAGTAGCTGGTAGGGTGCTATGTTTTGGATTAGGATGAGAAGAGTGCTGATAACATGCTGATGTTTTAATTGCTGCAGAGCAATGCTTACACCAAGACAAGGACTTTTCAGCTTTTCTCTCTCTGTCCTGCCAGCTGGCAGGCTGGGGGTGCAGCAAGAGCTGGGAGGGGACAGACCCAGGACAGCTGACCCAAACTGACCAAAGGGGTATTCCATACCATCTGACGTCATGCTAAACAATATATAGGGGTGGCTAGCCGGGGTGGGGGGCCGGCTGCTCGGGGTTGGGCTGGGCATCAGTCAGCGGGTGGTGAGCAATTGCATTGTGCATCACTTGTTTGTACATATTATTATTATTATTATTATTATTATTATTATTATTTTCTATCTTAATAAACTGTCTTTATCTCAACTCACAGGCTTCACTTTCCTGTTTCTCTCCCCCATCCCAGAGAGGGAGGGGGGAGGGTGAGCAAACGGCTGTGTGGTGTTTAGCTGCCAGCCGGGTTAAACTACAACAAGCATGCAGATTTAAAGCACATCACAGTCTTCATCAGTCTGTGTGTAGATTTTACTGGGTTCCTGCTTGCCTCTTTCGGTATTTAAATATTTGCAAAAATGTGACCTCAAGTGTTGGGCCAACTCAATTCCTACACAAAGCAGTGTTAATCAACCTAGGGAATTGACAAATACTCATAAAATACTCATAATAAAATCCGCATCTTTCTACTTCCTCTGGAGCAGCAGTAGCAAAAGCATTGCTGAATCATTAACAGGTACATCTCTGACTTATAAGGAAAAGAGAATCCATAATGTAACAGGCTTGGAAGGAACATAAAATAAATGACCATGTTACCATTAAAAGAGATTAAATAAGTCACAGTACATAAAATTACTTTGTCTGGCTTTATACACTGGGCTAAGACCCACATGGGACAACTCCGTTTTCCAGGGAAAATATCATAGTATTGAAAGTTCAAATTTGCACAGTCCTGTTTGAATGGAAATTCTGTGACAATCAAAAACAAAACCAAGCAAAACAATAACAACAACAGAAAAAGATTTTGTACCTGAATAATGTGGGTATTCAGTAAGCAAGGCATGTTTCTTTTTACATCAGTGAGTCTTATATTTAAAACACATGCAGCTTGTGAACAACTCCATATGTTGAATATCAGGCCAACAGGGAACAATATAATGACAAATCCAGTTAAAAATGAGGTCTCAAAGGCAAGGCATTTACATCAAGTCATCATATATATATATATGGATAGTAAAAAAAAAAAAAAAAAAAATTACTACCACCTAGATAACAGTGCTCCTTTTCATAGAATCACAATTTTGACCTGTTTCACCCCATTGATGCTATGCATGTTGTGTTGAATTTGTCAGTTTGATTGCCAGTTGTTGGTTACAAGTTGTTAAGGAACAGATTTATGCCTGTAACTGTTATTTTGGCTCTTAGTTCCCAGTAGTAATAAGTAGTAACTAAGTGCCTAACACCTAAAGAAGTTATGCACCAACATACCTTTGCAGACCTCAGTTATAATCTCTAAGTGGAATCCATGTATTTATCCCAATTATTCAAACACTATTTGAGTGCATCCACACTGAAAACACTTTAAGAAAATAGTAATTTTGCTGTTTAAATATGTAGCGTATCATCCCCGAGTAATGCAAAACACAGTTCACAGCTTCACATGACCCAATGTACCCCACTCTGTCTTGCATTGAGGGTCATGAGGAATTACTTGAGGTCAGATTACTTGGCTAAGACTCTATGGATGCCCTAGCATTTAGTCCAGAATATACTGCTTGATACTACAAATTTTATTTGAGATAGAGAAAGCCAAGATAGTTGACCTGCTTTATCTCTAAAAGGGTTCTACATGAACAAGTAGAATCCAAGGAATTTCTGCATGCTTCTTGCTAGCACAAAGAAACTAAATATTAGGGTTTGAATCAAAGTGATTTTTTATTAAGAAAAAAAAAAAATCCCCCGAATTCCTGAATTCTTAGAAAGTTTTTTTTGTTTGTTTGTTTGTTTGTTTTTTGGCAGCTCCAGTTGCTTTCAACTCTGGTTCATCTGATGCCATTCATTCTAGCAATCCAAATCTTTGCAAGAAAAGAATCAACAATAAGATTCAGTCTTCTTGCTCCAAACAGATGTTACATTTATATTGATAAATTAAACAGCACCAGAAAGTGTCCTCAGGGACTGGAATTCAATCATCTATACAGGTAAGCTGCTACAGCAGTCCCTTGCCATGCTTTTGGTCCCAGCCTGATGAGTTCCCACCTGAGCTTTTCTGGGAACTGAGTTAGCACGCACCAGGGATCATTCTCAATAGGCAGTTTGGATGCAAAGCACCCTGCAATGGAGGCTAAGAGGTGTTAATGTACTTGAGTCAGGTCATGCCAGATGTCCTTATCACCAGAAAACAATTCTAAGCATATTTAGTGTGCTATTCGATGTAGTTACAGGGTCCAAGTATTTAAGAAAAAGATGAATAAACTTGTTGCAATAAGTTTTAGATACATTAAATATTTGGATTCTCTAGACAGAAAACAGTTTTTACATATCTAGGGCATCAGCAGTACGTTTTATTAATTAATTAATATCATATGCTGATCTGACTCCTTGCCAATGTCAAAGAATCCCCATTTAAGGAAAAACTAGCCTGTGTATACACAGTTAAACAGCAGATACACTAAGATGTGATATATACTTGTAAGATAATTACAGAATGTTATTCCTGAGATATTTTTTAGATAAATATTGCAAGATTCCTCCAGTTTTGCCTGGAGTATGTTGTCTTCATAGAACTTTTTAGCCTATTCAGTTTTAATTAATAAATTGCAGTTTTGCTAATTCTTAGAGTATACGGATTTTTTCTTTAAAGTCATAACTTTTAGAAGCTCCCGATCACAAGAAAATTATTCAATTTCAGTGTCAATAATGGAATTTTCTTACTCTTGTGATTACAGGGGGGAGAAAGTGAAAATGCAAGCCTTGTGGTCTCCAAATACATTAAAAAATTGAAAGGATTTTTATGCTACTTAATCTGATTTTTAATGAAGCTCAAGACTGGAGGAGAGGGAAGAAAACTGGTATGATTTTTGAATGCCCAGGCTAGACAGTATTGCAACCTCATCCTAAGTATATGTTGTGGCTGAGTTTTTATGCTGGCAGTAGTTTGTATGCTGGCACTGTAACATAGCTCAGATTAGAGCTCCTAACCTCCCTGGAAAATGGCATCCTCTGATCTCTGACACTTTTTCCTGATTAAAGAATGCTTTTCATTTTTATAACCACATGAGAAGAAACTCAAAAACATTTTTGAGAAAAAATGTTTTTTTACAGCAGGTCCCCAAAGAAGGCTTTCTCTTTTCTTTTATGCCACACTAGTCATTCCTTAATTCCCTAGGCCAGCATGTGAATAAAAAGTATTGATAAACAGCTGGAAAAACAAATAGACAAAACTGCCACTGTGTAAACAGTTTATCTGCTGTGTCATCATTCCTCAGACAAGTCCCTTTGCAGATAACTTTTTATAAAATGCCTCTTTCCTTTGCTGCTACACGACGATCAGCTGACTGACCATGTAATAAGTATATACTTGATTAGTGAAGAATATTTTCCTGAGCTGCACTACAAATTAATGTAGTTTGTATTATGGTATATTGCAACATTTAAAAGTACTAATGCTCTGTGTGTATGTGTATGTACATATACACATAACCTGGGACCACCATCTTAAAACAAACAAAAAAACAATAGCGGTTTTTGCAGGCTTAAGAAGGTGCCTCAGACATGACATACCTATAAGTATCCAGATTTTATTTCTTTATTTATTTATTTGATTGATTGGTTGGGTTTTGCTGGGACAAAATCTTACTGGCTATTTGTCATGTGAAGGCTAGTTTTACAATAACTTTTTTTCTGAAATAGCTGTTTTTCTGCAATGTATAGTGATGTTCGTTCATCATAACTTTTCATTCCTATAATATTTGTATCTTGGAAGTTCAGTGTCTCACTAGGTTCCATATTACAAGTCTATGTGGCCCAATGCCATGCGTCCCAGGGTCCTGAGGGAGTCAGCTGATGGAGTTGCCAAGACTCTCTCCATCATATTTGAAACGTCCTGGCAGTCAGGTGAAGTTCGAGGTGATTGGAAAAAGGGAAACATCACTCCCAGTTTTAAAAGGGATAGAGAGGATGGCAGTTCAGCCTGGAGAAGAGAAGGCTCTGGGGTAATGTTATTGCAGCATTTCAATTCTTAAAGGGGGGATATATTAAAAAATAAAAATAAAAAATGGATTGGAATTAGATGATTTTTAAGGTCCCGTCCAACTAAAGCCATTCTATGATTCTATGATATTATTCAAGGACATGAATATTCTCATTTCATAAAAGACTAAGCTAGTTCATTTCTCCTGGTTCTCACCAAGGCTCACCAGGTTGGATGTAGCTTTGAGCAACTTGGTCTGGTGGAAGGTGTCCCTGCCATGGCAGGGGGTATGGAACTGGATGATCTCTAATGTCCCTGCCCACCCAAACCAGTCTATGATTCTATGATTCTATGATCTTTCTTATTTTTAAATTTCTGAAATTTGTACAAGAAAATATACATCTGGTATTGGTTTTGTTATTTATTTTTAAACATCCAGCTTAAATGAGTCTTTATTTATTGAGACTGATAATTTTTATTCTTCTCTGCTTCATCTGCATTTTATGAACTTCTGTCCCAATTTTCATAAGAAGATAAAGAGTTTTTATGATTTCATCTTTCTGATGTAGACTCCATCAAACCTAAATATTTCCCTAGATCCTAATAACAAGAAACTTCTCTTCTCTGTAACTTTTGTACTATCACACATTGAGATGTTGATTCTGTTATCCACCCTTTTGGTCCTATACAAGTTACACAATGAAGTTCAGAATGCAATATGTATTTTTGGTTGGTATTTAGTCTCCTGTGTTTAAAGGTCTACATTGGCTTCCAGGTCACCCGCTTACTCATCTCATGTTGCTCATTGTGTCCTTATCATTATATTTTCCTACCACTGTCTAGATTTATGTTACCTGTTGGCATTTTCATTCTCTTCAGCAACCAAAAACCTTCTAGATTGAATGATCTCTGTTGCTGAAAGAATCAACCATGTCTCCATTTCCCTGACCTTTTCCATTTGGCTCCCTCTAGGCTCAAAAGCGAATATTCTTGCTCTGAGGTCAACAGAATAGTCTCACTGAATGTTCAAATACTTTAAGGGAAGCATTAAAGCTTGTGATTTAAACTTTTTAAACTTTCCAAAATCTCAGCGTGGTATGCATGGTGAGAAATAATGTTTCATTTAGAAGACTTGAATGTTTTGCACCTTACAGATCATGCAGCATATTAGGGCATGCAAAAAGTATTTCATGAATTAATTTTGATCCTCTTTGACGGAGCATTTTTGTACTGCGGGATGATTCCATTATTATGTATTTGCATGTATGGCATATGCACAAGAAATTCCAGTTGCTTCAGTAGAGACCTAATTTTATTTAGATGCAGCCAAGACTTTCTTGTGTTTGGCAAACCAGTGCTTGTATTTAGCTGGCACGAGAGAAAGGTAAATTCTTGGTACTTTTTGCAGAGTTATACCAATTTACACCAGCTGAAAATATTTCCAGTGCCTTCTGGGGAATAAGAGACCAATGCAGAGTTCCTCTCTGACCTTTCCAGGGAGGGCATTATTAAAGATTTATTCCTTCCAGAGTTCTAATTGGTTCCTTTTGGTGACCTTTCTGGATAACGGTGATGTTTTTCTCAGACTTTACAATGCTCTCAGGTAGGGAATTCTTTTTTGCTGCACTAACACAGCAACTGAATTCTAATCTGCATCCAAATCCTGTCACCTTCTCCTTTCTCAAGAATTTCTTGCCACAGTTTTGAACCACAGGCTTTTTGTTGTTTACGAAATTTTGCCTTTTTTTTTTTTTTTTTTTTTTGGTATAGGCTCTTATGTCTTATTCCTTACTTCCTAAAAACAAAAATTAAAAAAAAAAATAATAAAATTATTATTATTAAATTTTTTAAAAAAATGGTTACAAGGTACTATGGATCAGGCCAGATTTAGAAAAGTGTCTAAGGATACAATAAAATCCTTCCAAGATCTACAAAAGCACCTGAGCAGATGATGCATGGCTAGTGACCAGGTATTTAATTGCTTTTTGCTACACCTGTATTGATTGACCTCGGTTTTTCTGCGAGTCAGGCCAGGCCTCTTTACATTTGTAATGTCTGCAGGGTGTAGGTCCCAAGGTGAATTAAGTTCTCTCCCACATCAGAATTTCTCCAAAAATGAACTGTTAGTGTTTTTTTTTCCAGACTGGAGCCAGGAAATACCAGAGTATCTCTATTTGTATCATGAATGATCTGGGGAGAAGCTCTGGAGTGGATCAGCTTTATTATTCAGATGCACTTTCTTGTGAATTTTTTCACTATTCGTTATGAAGTTGTCCACTTGTTTAGGTACTTAGGTGAGATTCAAAAACATTTATGCACTTTTCTTGTTCCAACCAGTAAAGGCTGAGTACTCTCTGGAGCTAGCACCTGTATTGCTTTCTGCAAGTCTGGTCCATGTGTAAATGAAAGTTATACGGTAACATCTTCCTTTTTGTTATCTTTTCACCATTAATATTATCTGGCACTGTAAAACCTTTCTCGTTATGTTTTATCCCTGCATGCACAAAAGCAAGGATGGAGATAAAAAGGAACGTGGCTTTCTCTAACTCAGCATGTGAAAAATAAGTTCAGCACTTAATCCTAAAGAATCTCATTCTTCTCAACACTGTTGTCACCTCTTAAAGCAAAATACTTGTCTCTCCTCTTATCAGCTCAAAGTGTGAAATTTATTTCCCATTATTGCATGCAAATACACCACAGGAAGGTAGAGTTGAATTTCTGAGTGAAAGGAGCCTCTAACAACCAGTAAGAGAGACTAGAGAGGTTTATTCTGAATGAGATTTCCCACAAAGATAATCCTGTTCAAAATGTAGCTAAAAAAGTAGTATTTTAAGGAATATTTTAGGATAGCTAACACGGGTATGAATTATTTCAAATGGTACCCTCAGAAGATCACCCTTAGCTCCCTACCTTTCTAGGAATGAGGCTAGTGTGACTGAGGAGAAACACATGAGAGTCCCCCTTCTCAGCAGGGCAAGGAGAGAAAACAGGATGAGAAAGTTCAACTGTCAAGACAAACAGAGGGAGATTGCTTATCATGTACTGTCTTGGGCAAACCAGACTCAACCTGGGTAGTCCTAATGCTTCCTTTTAATGGTAGGAGAAACTACAAGTAGTTCAGAAAAAAACTGTCAGGAAAAGCTAGGCAATCAGACTAGTGAGAATAATAGTAAGACAGGCAGAGAAAATAATGATAGGTTTTATCAAAGCCATGGAACTGCTTGCATTTGGACACAGTAATTCACATCAAATAGGCATAGCAGAACTGTAATGGTGACTGGAATATAACTGTTTAGGAGTAAGTTCTGTTGCCAAAATGCGCTAATAAGATAAGCATAGTATCATAGAGTCATACACAAAAAAGGCAGCAAGCCTGAAGTTTTAGAAAAATCCTGAAGTCAGAATTTCTTTCAGGACAGATTGTCAGAAAGATCCTGTTGAGATTGTGTTTGGAATCTGGTTCAGGTAGTCATGCCCATTTGACTGTGGCAAAAAGTCTTCTTAATAGTAATAGAGATAAAAGTATTGCTGGGTTTTGCTGTAATCTTGGAAACTAATTTCCCAGACATAGGATGAAATTCAGGACAAGAAGTTACTGTGAGTTCTCATTGTGGATTTATAAAGTGGAAAACATGCTTGACCAGCCTGGTAGACTTCTACAGTGAGATGACTAGCTCTGTGGATAAGGAGATAAGCAGATACTGTTTATTTTGACTTTAGTAAGGCATTCCCCACTGTCTGCTGTATATCCTCATGGACAAATGACAGAAGTGTTATGTCATTAAGAGGAATCTCAACAAGCTGAAGAGATGGGCTGGCAGGAACCTTATGAAGTTCAAATAACATAAATGTCAAGTTCTGTTCCTGGGGAGGAATGACCCCATGCACTAACCACCAACCAGCTGGAAAGCAGATTTGCAGAAAAGGACCTGGGGAACCTGGTGGGAAACAAGCTGGCAATGAAAGTGCAATGTGCACTTACAGAAAAGAATTCCAACACCACTTTCTGCTGCATTGCGAAGACTGTTGTCAGCAGGTCAAGGAGGTGATCCTTCACCTTTACTAGTTGAGAGACACATATGGGGTGCTGTGTCCAGTACCGGGTTCCCCAGGACAAAAGACATTGATTGGAACAAGTCCTGAAATGGCCCCAAAGATGATTAAGGAGACAGACCCAAAGGGTCATTGTGAACAGAATTAAATCCAGTTGGTGGCTGGTAAGATGTGATGGTCAATGATATTGATGACTGCACGCTCAGTAAGTTTGCAGACAACACAGTGTTGGGTGGGAATATTGATCTGCTTGAGGGTAGGAAGGCTCTACAGAGGGATCTGGATAGGCTGGATCGATGGACTGAGTCTAGTTGCATGAAAAATCAATAACACTAAATGTTAGGTGCTTCACCTGGGTCACAACAATCCCGTGCAGTTGTATAGACTTGGAGAAGAGTGGCTGGAGAGTTGCCCAGCCGAAAATGACTTCAGAGTGCTGGTCGACAGCTGGCTGTCAACATGAGCCAGTGGTGTGTCCAGGTGGGCAAGAAGGCCAGTGGCATCCTTGCCTGCATCAGAAATAGTGTGGCCAGCAGGACTGGGGAAGTAATTGTCCTCTTGTATGTGGAACTGGTGAGACCACACCTCAAGTAACCATGTTCAGTTTTGGATCCCTCAGCACAAGAAGGATATAAAGTTGCTTGAGAGTGTCCTGGGAAGAGCAATGAAGCTGGTGAAAGGACTGGAAAACAAGACTTATGAGGAGTGGCTGAAAGAACTGAGGCTGTTTAGTTTGGACAAAGGGAGGTTGAAGGGGGACCTCATCACTCTTTACACCTACCTGAAAGGAGGTTGCAGCAAGGAGGGTGTTGGTCTCTTTTTCCAGCTGACAAGTAATAGGACATGAAGTAACAGCCTCCAGTTGTGCCAGGGAAGGTTTAGATTGGACATTATTGGAAGAATTATGACATGGAAAGAGTGGATAGGCATTGGAACACACTGCCCAAGGAGGGGTAGAGTTGCCATCCCTGGAGGTCTTGTGGATGTATGGATGTGTCACTTAGGGACATGATATAGCAGTGGACTTCTAGTGTTAGGTGATGGTTGGACTTGATGATCTTAAAGGTCTTCTTCAAACCAAATGATTCTATGAATCTTTTGTTCTATCTGTATTCTATCTGACATATGGGGAGAGGTTGTGAATATTTAGGCTGGAGAAGACAGGTCTCAGAGAGGATCTTATCCATGCGTACCAATATTTAATGGGAGGTTGTAAAGAAGATGGAGCCAAGCTCCTCTCAGTAGGGCCCGATGAAAGGACAAAAGGCAATAAACACAAATTGAAATACAGGAAATCCCATTTCTACACAACAGAAGTAATTGTTACCATGAGGATTGTCAAGTATTGGAATAGACTGTCTGGAGAGGTTATGGAGTTTCTGTCTGTGGAGTCGCCCTTCAAAATCTGCCTAGGCACAACTCTGCTTTGAGGAGTTTGAGACCTTGGTCTTCAAGAAGTTTCTTTCAGCCCTTGTCATTATGTTATTCTGTGATGATTTCTTATTTTACTTCTATAAACAATATATGAAAAAATATATATATTTTAAAAATCTCACTGCATTTTATTTTTCTGGAAAATAAATTTACCTTTCTCCAGCTGAAATGTAAATAAAAGATTGGATATTACAGGCTATGGCATTTTTATTTAAAACATTTGATTTATCTTCTTTCTTTCCCTCCCACCCTGATTTATAGTCTATTTGGAAAACACTTTTATTGACATTTTATGAACATGATTTTGTTCCATATCATTCTACCATGACCCCATTGCATGGTAGCCAGAACAAAACCTCTAAACAAAATTTAAAGTTCTGTGCCTTTGTACATTACCTCTCATTTTTACCATTCATTTCAGTTGTAAAATATGTGGCCTCCCGCCAGCATTATTGTGCCAGCTTCCCATATGAATGTTAAGCAGGCAACAATGATGCACTATAATTACAGTGCTTGAAATGATTGGAAATAAATTGGCTCTCCAATTATAGATGCATGAAAGAGACTCCAGTATATCACAGTCAGTCCATTAATTTCTAAAGTAGTTCAGGCGATCTCACTATTTTAGTGACATTCGTTATTCACTGCTGCAATGAATCACAGTGAACAGTGGGGCCTTGAAATTAACAAGTTGAAGGACATTTGAAAACAAAAGAACTTAAACCATTTCACATTACTTTGTGCCCCGAAGAGAAAATAACCTGCAAAAACAATATTGAAACCTATTTGCTGCATTTTGAGAAAGAAAATGTTAATGTATTTTTCGGTCTCACCCAATGTCTCCAGTCGATTTACACAATATTCCAACTGAGCAGGGAAATAATGTTATGGAAATCTGCACAGTAAGCACATCCACATTTCTACGGTGTAATACAAATATTTTGATGGGAAAGCCAGGACTGTAAATGTAAATACTGCATGTTACATTTGCGTATCTCAGCAGGCTCCTGCTCTCAGTATAACACACTATTAACTTGGTATTGGTAAACGTGTCCAGGTGAGAGGGGAATTGGACCTGTGACAAACACCAATGGTGAACTCAGCTTGTACAGAAATTTAACTTCTTTAATATTTTTTGTGTATGTATTCATCTCAGTTGTCCCTATTGGTTATCTGTAGCCCTAAAAATATGCTATGTTTTTCCCTGATGCTGTGCTGTGAAAGGTTCAACTAGCCTCAGCTAGTTATTGGCCTAGTTACTCAGAGGCTGCATCTGAAGTCGCTAAAGTAACAGAACAGGTGAGAGAAATAACATCACTGAAGGGAGACAGGAGGAAAGAAGTGAGTCTCCATGGCCCTGTAGCTGGTGTCTACCAGCTCTGTGTATAGCCAAGGCAGGAGATGGAGAAAGAGACATAAGCTCCAGATTCCAGTGAGCTTCACCCACTGTAGAGATCCAGTCTCTTCAATTAATCAGAGATAAGATAGTTTGAGAACTGAGATACTTTCATGCTCCTTCATTGTGCACTGGATAGTTGAAGGGGCTGGTCAAAGCACAGAAACCCCCTTTCAGCAACATGATGCTTCTAGGTACTGGAAACTGAAGATCAACATCTGAACATCACAAACACGCTTACAGATCTAAACCTTTTAATGGGAAACTTAAACCAGAGTAATTATTTCTAATAATAATAATAATAAATAAAAAAAAAAAATGACTAAAAGACTGAAGCTAGTCATTACTGCTAAGTCATCAGGGCCTGAAATTACAATTTAAATGTTAGCAATTCCCCACTGCTCTTTCAAGTATTTGCAATTATGTCACTCCAGATTAATAAGCAAGCAATAAAACAAATATATAAAAAATATATAAGCTAGACTATGTAGTCTTTTAAAATAACTGAAAATATATTTAGTCAAGGGGATGGAACTTCACTCTTCCTTGAGGTTCAGAAACTTGAGAGATGTGGGAAGAGTGACTACCAGTGAAGACTGAGGCAAAAATGATACTGAGTGCCTCAGCCTTCTCCATGTCTGCTGGCAATAGTTTTCCCATCCTGTTTATCAGAGCGAGTACACTCTCATTAGTCTTACTTTTCAGGCTAATGTACCTGTCAAATCCCTTCTTATTATTCTTTACATCCTTGCCAAATTCAATCCCAGCTGTGTCATGGTTTTCCTGATCCCATCCCTACACATCTGGGTGGCATCCCTGTATCCTTCCCAGGCCACATGTCCCTGCTTCCACTGCCTGTGCATTTCCTTCTTGCACTTCAGTTTGACCAACAGGTCCTTACTCAGTCATGCCAGTTTCCTGGTTTACCTACTTGATTTTTCCATCTAGGAATCAAGAGCTCTTCCACTCTGTGGAAAGTGTCCTTAAAGAGCTGCCATCTCTGACCAGTTCCTTTATGCCTAAGGACAATATCCCAGGGATCACTTCCACTGTTTCCTTAAGCAAATGCAATTTCACTCTCCCAAAATTCATATTTTTTTCTTTTCCTGGTCCATACCCCTCAAGCTTGGACTGTTTCCTCTTTAATTTGTTCATCTGTGTTGGTAAACACTATTTTAGGATGTTTTGTTGACAATAAAGTTTAAGTGTAAGAGAAATAGCTTCTCATATAAGGTCTAATTTAACATCTAAGCACTGGACCAAACTTCACTATCTTCTTTTTTCTGTACCTGCAGTAGGACACACACACACACACACACAAAAGATAATAAAATCTACATCCTCATATCTTTGATCTCTCTTCAGCTTTGTAAAGAAACAGTCACCAATTCTGCTCTTTAAGACAGAAAATACAAAAAGATCCACCAGTAGGTGAAATGAGTCCTAAGCTCTTAACTCCTTAAAAGGTACAAATCAAACATGCACTGAAGTGCTACTCAGTAAATTATTTGGTACATGTATTCAGGGATGATGCAGTCTCTCCTCAAATCTAATAGATTTGATTCAGAAGCAGCAAGAGACAAGTTAATGGTGAGTTAAAGAGTCTGGTACATAGTATTTTTCACAGACCAGAGCACTGACATGGGAAATACTAAAAAGTAATTCTGTGATCTATAATTGAGTGAATTTTTTATCATGAGCTTGATCTGAATCCTTCAATCTGAATTCCTCAATAACATTCTTATAATATTGATTTTTTCTTACCAAAGTCAAATTTATCCATTTGTATTTTTGGAAAAAAAAATATATATATATATATATATATAAGTTTAAACTTTTCTCTATTACTATCTAGTGTTAAAATGCATGTTTTTTTTCTGATTTCTATTTGAAAATGTATATTTCATTCTCAGAAATACAGTATGCAACATTCAAGTGCAGAGCAAGTACAAAATCAATGTCACCATTGACTCTGCAACAATTTCAGAAAAATATTGTAATATATATATTAAAAAAAAATATGCATATACCTTGGAAATGTGAATACTGATCACTTAACATGGGTCATGCAATATCATAGAATCATAGAAACATAGAATAGCTTGGGTTGGAAGGGACCTTAAAAGATGACCTAGTTCCCAGAAAGTAAGGTTTGTAAATTTGCATGAGAGTTTGAAGGGTAAAAAAGGGAAAAATACTATCCAAAACTATTAAAAATATAGTAACAGAAACAAGTAATGCGTATGCACAAAGTTTTTATGAGAAAAAAAAAAAAAAAAAAAAAAAAGTCTTAAACAGATTTGCATGATGTCTTTGATGAAATTCTAAATGTGACCAGTAAATGTAACTGTATTGATTGGACTACATTGGATGTTTACCTCAGACATAACAAATTTACACAGTAGTGTGAAAAATAATAACAATAATAATAAAAACAACACCTAAACTGACTGCAAATTGTCTGGCAGAACTTAAAAATCAGCTTTCAGCAAAGAATCACTTTAACAGTGTTTTGCACGAATCAGAATAAGACCATTTTTTTTCAATAATTTAATGCTGTTTTTAAGGAAGCTATAAAATCACTGCTTATATCATTAGCAGCATCTTAAATCACAATGAAACAGGATGTGCAAGTGAAGACTGCTTCAGAGCATGTTAATGCAGCTGCATACAAAGATATACATCAAGAAATAAGAAATGTCATACTGATAGGAACGAAAGACTTGAAAATTAAAAATCATAGAAATCATAGAATCATAGAAAATCCAAAGCAGGAAGAGACCCACAAAGATCATCGAGTCCAACTCCTGGTTCCACACAACACCACCCAAAAATCAGACCCTGTGTCTGAGAGCATTGTCCAAACACTTCTTGAACTCCAGCAGGCTCAGTGCCATGATCCTGGGGAGCCTGTTCCAGTGCCCGACCACTCTCTCAGTGAAGAACCTATCCCTAACACCCAGCTTGACCCTTCCTGTCCCGGCTCCATGCTGTTCCCTCGGGTCCTGTCACTGTCCCCAGTGAGCAGAGCTCAGCACCTGCCCTTCCACTCTTCCCATGAGGGAGCTGCAGGCCACCATGAGGCCTCCCTCAGCCTGCTCTGCTCTGGGCTGAACAAACCAAGGGACCTCAGCCACCCCCCATATGTCTTCTCCTCTAGACCCCTCCCCATCTTTGTAGCCCTCCTTTGGATATTCTATTTATTACTTTTTATATATATCTTTCTTATACTATGATGCCCCAAACTGAACACACCTCAAGGTGAGGGCACAACAGCACAGAGTAGAGAGGGACAATCCCTTCCCCTTCCAGCTAGCCATGCCATCGTTGATGCACCCTGGGGTATGGTTGGCCCTCCTGACTTCCAGAGCACACTGCTAGCTCATGTTCAGCTTTCTGTCAACCAAAACCCCCAGAGCCATTTCAGTGAGGATGACCTCCAGCATCTTGTCCCCCAGTCTGTACATACAGCCAGGGCTGCCCCTTCCCAGGTGCCGAATCTGGCACTTAGAAGTTCTGATTACGGAAAGTTCTGTTTCTGAAAGAGTAGGGATTACCAAGTGAGAAATGAAAACATAGGTGTCTGAAAATCTGGCTTGCAGCTTTGAGCTCTTCAAAATCTGTTCTTTAGCACTTTAGAAAGCTTGATTTGAGCACTGCAGCCCAGCTGTCATGGCAGTGAAAGCAAAGTCCACTGTCAAATTTGTTGGGAATTAGATCAAGTCCAAGAGAGTACTTCACATTTATCAAAGTGCTATACAAACATTAACTAGTTAGACCTCTATCATTAGAAACTTATTTGAGAGGAAAAAATGAAAACATCACCTTCTTAAAAGTCATTGCTTGCCCCAGCCTTTCACACTATACTTAAAATCCCATGAGTAAAATGAAAAAGCTTTTTAATTTTAACATTTTTTTCTCTTTTCCATCCACTTGGATCAATGTGTTTGGAGGAGGTCACTGCCAAATTACTGACTTTTTAGATGTACAATTTAAGCTTAATTAAAGGTTTGATGGAACACTCTCAGTAAAATGAACTCATTCAAAGAAGAGATGATTTAAGATCATTCACTAAGGACCTTTTCTTCTTCCATACAGAATATAAATTTTTTATTTCATCTTACAATATAAATTAAACTTCATAAAAGAGGTGTGGGGATTCTTCTAAATAGGGATTTATATAAAATGTAGAAGTTAATACTATACTTTCTAGTGCCATGAATTCTAGCAAACTAGTTTCTAGCAAACTTGCAGAACTTCAATATACTATCAGTTTCTCAAAATACCTTTCAATTTCCTTGCTATCTGTTGATTTTGGTACTATGTTAGTTTACTTGTCAAAATTTTTATAGATCTTTATGAAAGTGGCATCCCAGAAGACTAATTACCACACTGTAGCTTTTCTCCTTTTCAATCTTCTTTTCAACCTTCTTTTCTTTTCTTTTCAACCTTCTTTTCTTTTCTTTTCTTTTTTCTTTTCTTTTCTTTTTTCTTTTCTTTTCTTTTCTTTTCTTTTTTTTTTCCTTTCCTTTCCTTTTTTCTTTTTTCTTTCCTTTTCTTTTCTTTCCTTCTCTTTCCTTTTCTTTCCTTTTTTCTTTTTTCTTTCCTTTTCTTTCCTTCTCTTTCCTTTTCTATCCTTTTTTTCTTTTTTCTTTCCTTTCCTTTCCTTTTCTTTCATTTTCTTTCCTTTTCTTTTCTTTTTTCTTTTCTTTTCTTTTCTTTACTTTTTTTCTCTTTTCTTTTTTTCTTTTCTTGTTCTTATTTTTTTTTCATTTCTTTTCTTTTTATTTATTTTATTTATTTTATTTTTTATTTTTATATTTTTTCTTCTTTTCTTCTTTTCTAACATTTGTTAACATTTGTTAACATTTGTTAACATTTGTTAACTGTTATTAGACTACGATAAATGAGATAGCCTAGTATTTTCCCAGTCTGGACACCATTTTTTTCATTCATAAAAAGTCCATGACTGAATTCTGTAGATCTGGCTAGTATTTGGAAAGGTAAATTCAGTTTCTAAGTTTGTATGTACACACTTAATGAGAGAAATGTACACACTGAATGAGAGAATAAAAGTAATGCTTTATTTATTTTCAGCAAATTAAATAAGGAGAAAAAAATTGCTAATATGTTACCCAAGTGTGTTTGTTGTTGTTGTTGTTGTTGTTTTCCCACAGAAAACAGGGTACAGGGTCTTCTACTTTTAATTTAAACTGAATTTCCTCTGTTTTGCTTCTTTTCTTCCCTGTCAGAAGGTAGGGCCTGATTCAGACTCCCTCTGTGGATTTTCATGGATACCTCAATCATTACTTCAGTGTCTGAGTATTGTAGCTGAAAACTACCATCACTGCCTAAGAGATTGAATTATTTTTTATGAAGATTACATTCCCTTTTGGTAAATCTCTGCATTTTGTAGCCAGTACTAGGGTGGCAAGGAAGTACTCACAAATATCTGTTTGCATTCTACCTCGCCACTAGGTACCTATGGAATACAAGATTTCTATTGTAATTCTGCAAAAGCTAAAGCCTTGCAGTTTTTGAATACAGCTCCCATCTTTCAAGTACACATCTGAGTCAAAGCTGAACACTAAACATCTTGAAGCTACAAAGCCACCAGAGTATCTAAAATCACTGAAGGATGTTTTTAGACAAAGTTTATTTATTCACTATTTCTGAGTGTGCAGCTATCATTACCACTGCATGGTAATAAAGACATGGAAGCATGGGAAAATACTTTGGTTCATAGGAAATCAGCGGCAGAAGATTTACAGTCCCTGATTCTAAATACTCCCCTATATTACTTCTGATACAGGCATTTCAAATGTTCTACTGTGACTGCTTATTTGTCCCTTTCACAACTTTATGAAGTCCTTGATCTAGAGGTCAGTAAACAAATATAATAGCTGTAAGTGAGTTCAAATGCAGTGTAACGGGGAGTTAATTTTCACTGCCCTGTCTCTAAATTAATCAGCTGAGGACAAAGATGAATTAAACAATGTATACATGGACAGATATAGCAATGCAGAAGCTATATTTATCTATCTCCTAAGCCATCAACCCCAGCAGCATTATTTGAATTCATTTTCCCCAGCTGGAATAACACATGCAATGAACTGAGGCCCTGACCGCCAGATACACAGTCACCCACATTATATCCAGCAACATAGAAAGAGCCAATACATACAGTGTAAGTTCTTTTGATGCTGGTTTTCCCTAAGCTAAAGAAAAAGAGAATTAAACAGATTAGCAGTACCGTATTTACTAAAGTTCCAAATGCCATCACAAACCAGAACTAATTTAATTTGATACACCTTCCAATCCCTACAAAATGCAGTCAAGTAGAAAATAGCTTCTTTGGCTCAGGGATCATGGGCAGGCTGAGGACCTCCTGTGCTATGCAACTGCTGAAGCTATCATGCTTCTCCAGTGTAAACCATTCAGCAGCTTTGTGAACACCTCATAAAGCCAGAAAAATGAAGAAACCAGCAATGGGGGGAGCGGTATTGATTATGGTTTTTCAGAGTTTCAAAATTGTTGACTTTTCACTCATCCTATAACTTTAATATTAGTTGGGATTACCCAACACTTCACAAGCCAGGTCAGTTATAGAGATCGTGAAAAAAAAATGAGGTGAAACTTCTGGACTACTATTAAAACAATCAAAACTTAGAAATTCCCTTAAGAGATCCCACAATATTCTGTATTTCTTCCTTATAAAAGGGGAGCTGTACCTCATGAGAAACTGATGATCACAGTGCAGACAGGAGACAAGGTTAGATCAGAGACCTTGGACCTAAGAGAGGAATGAAAACACAAGTTGCTTAAACGATGATAATCTTCACTATGCATGCGCAGATACCAAAGATAGGCAAGAAATCAGGTCAAAATTTTGAGAAGTTTTGAAATAAAAATTTCTTAAGAAAATGCCACATTCTTGACTGAAAAATTCTGATGAAATCTTTTTATCCAACTAAGGTACCTAACCATCTTGTGCACATCTTGTGGTTCATTCCCACACAGCAGTGTGCTACTCCTCCTAAAATCAAATTCCTCCACTTCACTGAAATACAATACCATGCAATGTCAGGTCGGGGTAAAGTCCTCAAAGAAACCATGTTGCATAGAGGGAAGAAAATTACCATGGTCACTGTGGAGAAATGGCTTTTACTTAATACATCCCCATCCTTTTCCATTGGTCAGTCTTGCATATTCCCAACTCTACAATTTGTCCTGCAGGACACAGCTGCTCAGCTGTGGGGTCTGCAGAGCCCTATGTCTCATGTAGAAGTCATAGGGAGGAGAGAAGCACTGAGGTACTGAAGCAGGATTTTTTTTGTAGTGAGAAATCTGAGGCATTACTGAGGCTGGACTGCTTGGAAGACCCAGTGGGGAAGAAAAGATGCAGCAAAGAGGCCCATAGACCACCTAGTTTGAAACCATCCAAAAGGCCACCATGCACTGAGTTGTGGTCAGTAGTAGATATTTAAGGTTAAGTATAAGAACTAGATACGAGAGTAATAAAAAATGTGAGTGTCTCAAGCTCAAGGTGGTGTCATTTCATATGTCGGACCTAAATGAATGTTTCTTCCAATCTTCTTTGCCCTAGAGGTCCACAACAGTTTGCTTGTTGGGGAGTAAATTCCTGTTTCTCTCTCCTGTTTGTCCTCCTTAGATGCATCATAGTAAGCAGGTACAGCACCTAAATGTCTGTGAAATAGCCAGGCATGAATAAATATACAGATGAAATCAGTTACACAAGTGCCATGTCCAGTGCATATTACCCTCACTTTCTGTACAGGCAAATGTCCTGGCATCATGTCTGGGAACAAAATGTTTGCCTCCACATCTCTCCCTTCTGGCTTTACATTAGGCAAAGTTTTGTTTTCTTTATGTGTTTGTTGTTGCACAACATTGCAAGGAGAATTGACAAAAGTATTTGCTGCTACATTAATTCTGCTCCCACAGAAGTAAATTTGAGTCATGAAAAAAAAAAAAAAAAAAATGTATATAGAAAATAAGTTTTTTTCAGGGAAATTAGGATGCCATTTCCAGAGTTTTTACAAGATGTTACTGGGATGGGAGATCTGGATATTACCTAAAAGCATCTATTGAGCAATAGTAACATGAAAGCAACTACCTAAAGAAATAGACTCTGGTCTGCAAAAAGATTTGTACTCCATCCTTCCAGTACAAAATAATATTACTAAAATCAATGGAAAATGCTTTGATTTCAATGCACCTTTTTGGTCACTTTTAAAAGGAACAATTTTTACAATTTTTACTGCAGATTTCCCACACTTTCATCAAGGTTACAGTAAGTGGGAAGTGTTCATGGAGTGCTGAAGTGAGAAGCATTCATACATTAGGACAGTGCAGTGTGGAGTGTATACACATTCAGCCTGCCCTTAACCTCAGAAATAGTTGTATTTCAGTGGTGTGAAATCATTTTACATACACAGTACTTTCTTTACTGCTTCCTCTGTCACTTGTTAACTCTTTTTTTTTACAGGGAAAGTGTTCTTTTTCTGGTGATCTGTTTTTTATAAAGAAAACAGAAAGGATCTCAACAAACAAAAAGCCCTTGAGAGCAGATGTACTAGCTAATGGCTATTTTGAAAATCCTCAGTTAAAAGGTTGACTTTTTTCCTTTGGTCTATTCCCGAAGGTAAAAAGCATGATTTAAATCCAGTCCACTGGACAGAACGATTCTTTCTTTAAAGATAGACTTTTCCCCTTTTGTAAATCCTTCTCTACTAGTATGAATTAATTATCCATACAAAGGAATAAGAGGAGTGATGTTCCTATTCTACAGCATGACATAATCACAATAGAACTAGAAATTGAAAGGATAAATCTTGTAATGAACAGTGACATGTTTTATACATATATATAAGTACTACAAAAAAAAGCTGATATTAACATTCCCCAGTTTTTAATAAGTTCCTGATCCTGATCCAACAGAGAATTCAGAAGCCCAATGGTGATCTAATGCCCTTCCAGAAATAGCACAAAATATAACTCTGATGTCATTAAATTCCCCTTGGGTACAGTAGCATGCCCAGATTTTTCCTTCTGATGGAGCTAACTCAAAGACTTTTAGTATTACAAGAACTAGGCCAGCCTGAGAGGCTAAGTGCTGCTACAAAACCATGACCCATGTGGGTGATGGTATTGTATTTATGGAAGCCCTTAAACTATTTCCATGTGGTCCAAGCTGTTTTTTTCAATATTGTGCAAAGATAACAGCAAATTGCCATCTCCTCCTTTAATGGTAAAGTGGAAATAAAGAGGAAAGAGAAACAAAGAAATGCTCACTATTCATTCACCTAGGAAAGAAGAAATAAGCACACAGTACTTGTTTCCGTGCCTCAGCTTTAAACATGTAGAGAGGCCACACTGCAGAATAAGCTGAAGCAATTTCATTCCCCTTCTTGACCTGGAAGGAGCACATAAACTAAACCACAACAAGAACATGCAATTCTCTGAGCAGAAGCCAACCAGGTTGCCCCAAAACTCCAAAGAGCATTGAGTATCCACTGAGACCAATATTGAAGCAGAATTTCAGGCTCCTGCTTTAAGTGGCACTTTCTTTTATTCACAGCATGTTTCCAGCTACAAATTAGATTCAGCTGATTACCTGGCTGACATGAGGCAATGTGTCAGCCTGATGTGATCCTTCAGCCATCACACTTCCACCACATGGCCTAACCCAGAAGGTGTACCCCATATGGGTTAGATAAGAAGTTAAAAAACCATCTGATTTACTGCTGATGAATTTATTAGAAACAATTGCTTGGGGGAATTCCTTTCTCTGCCTCACTCATCTCTTCAGCCATCACAAATAGGAAAAATGTATTACATCATGTCTGTCTTTCCCCTGCATGCTACCCCTCTGCTGTGTCCACACTACCAAATAAAATATTGATAGGGATCACTGCCTGACTCTGAAGCTAAATGTCATCAACTAACATCCATCTGCTTGGACAGGTCTACAGGGTGCTTGGCCCTGGATCTCTTCTGGACTCCCTGTGGTGTCCCTAAGACCTCGGATATGATTATTGTTCTGCTCTTTTTCTGTTCAAAGCAATGAAAATAAATGAGGCTGTGTCACCGCCTACTGCAGTAGAGAGTAAAAGGGCATGGATATCGCACTTATCCTGAGATGCATCATGAAGGCATGTATGGGTATTTGAGGGCATAACAGTTGCTGAGGTAGTCCTGAAGGACTCTGGAGGGTGGAGGGAGCTGTATGGGCCATAGATTTGTCCATACTGTAGACTAAGAACAGTCCCCAGCAAATAGTCATCACCTTACATCACACTAAATGTCCAGAGCCAAAATCTCACTTTGTACAACTCACACAAGCTCACTCCCTACCCCTATTTCTTTTAGTCTGTTATCGTGTGTAGTCTTATACTATTCCTGTACTAAGAAACTAAGCAGTGCCTGAGCCCGTTCTCTGGCCAACAGTTAGACTAGACCATCTGGAGGCAAATGCTATGCTAAAATTCCCTTCCCTTCAAAAAAGGGTAGACATAGCAAAAGCAACATTGGGGAATATTTCCTGGACTGTGCTAGCTCCTTAGACATACCTAAATCTCTTGAACTAGTTGGGATGGCTAAAATTGTACCAGAGGCTTCCTCACAGTTTAACAAGATAGACAATCAAGTTGTGTAGTGCTGACCCAAGACATGGCCCTGTTTTAATCACAGTTGAAGACTCTTGGCTTCCATTGCAATCTAATTTATAGCTACTGTGAGAGACAGTGCTGAGGGGACAAGGAAAAAAGGGAATTATTATGTGTGGACATTGCTTATAGCAAAATTGTTGTTGTTTTTTTAAAAAATAAAAAATAAAAAAAAAGTCCTGCAGTTCTTCCAACGTTTGAAGATAAATTTGTCAAATTGTAAAACTCACTATTTAATCCTGCTCCTTAAGCACTGTTCCCCTATAAATTTTAATGGACTTCTTTTATGTCAAAGGTATTATTTTGTATAAGTGATAAAGTGACACATTTGGTAGCTTTGTAAATATACATTTGAAGAATCCTGGCTGTCATAAAATAACCAAGCTGTCAGATTGCAAAGTCAGAGTGGAGCAAGGTGGTTAACTGAAAAGCGACTCCCATGAAGAATTTGCTTGTCACTCTCTATGTGGAGGCATCTGCTGCAAATACAGACTCTCAAGTCAACAGACACATTTGATTGCAGGATGATTTATATCAGCCATCAAATGTCTGAGTGGTAACCACACATCTGTCACCAGGACAATGTGGCATAAAAGAGAATTTAATTGCTTTTGGATTATAAATAAAATGAACGTTGCGGGAATAAATTACAAGATCACTGTTAATTTGTCGATTGTGCTATCAAGGGCAAGAAAAACTGTTGGGCATAAAAAACAAAGTTATTTTTTGCTCCTAGGAGGTGTAGTTAGGAATGTTTTAATAACAAATGGCAACAATCTCCTTTAGGAAGGTACATACAATCTGAAAAAAAAAAAAAAAAAAAAAAAAAAGCAGGACTGATAGATCTGGCACATCTGTCTCATATTTAATCAACTTTTGTAGGTGCTAATGAAGAAAACAATCTGCTGTAAAGGACTTGTGAAAGTCAGCTATTAAAGATATATTTAATATTTAGATCAGCTTTTCCTTTTTTCTTCCTCCCACCTATTATTTAACACTGCTACCTTGGAAGAGAACCACTTCTGAGAGAAAACAAGCTGTGCACTCACCACCTTGCATAGACACCTAATTTGTGTGCTATGTCCAACCAAATTATAGGTGTCTAATTTACCAGGATGATATAACAACCTAAGAAATACATCTATATTCCCTATCCAGCGAGTTTTCATCTGCTGGGCTATAGGGGTTACATTTAGATAAATTGAAGGCATTTAGATATTTAGATAAAAATTGGATGCTGGGACAGGCTCCCCAGGGCAGTGGTCATGGCACTGAGCCTGACGGAGTTCAAGAAAAGTTTGGACAACTCTCTCAGACATAGTGTCTGTTTTTTTGGTGATGCTGTGTGGAGCCAGGAGTTGGACTCGATTTTCCTTGTGAGTCCCTTCCAGCTTGGGATATTCTGTGATTCTACGATAAATAGCTGCATGTGCACAAGATATCCTTGTTCCCACTGCTGTCAGTGTTTAACGAAGGTTTGATTCCATTGCCATTAGATCATGTCCAGTGTCCTTTGGGTTGCCCTAGGGTACCTGAGATGTCTACATAGATCTGGAAGAGATGAATCATGGCCTTCATGCATCCTTCATGAACCATGGAGAGATAAATCCTAATCTTCTGGGTTAGGCTCTAGAGACAAGGCAGGATTCCCTAGGGCACTAAACTTACTCCAGATGCTGACATTAGAGAACTGAAACCAACACATACTCAGTAAGATCAAGCACAGCACTTTATCCCTTGGTATGGAAGGAGCTCAGATTCATTCTTCAGGTTATTCAAAGCACCCTGAGAGATCAAATGCTTTTTTTTTTTTTTCACGTAAGCCCTGCAAAGCTCAAGTAAGGCCACCACAATAGGCATTTGGGATACAGTACAGTGTCCCCGCAAAGCAGAACATAAGCTTTGTCATTTCTCAGACAGCATTAACAAAACGGGGGGTGGGGGGGGGGGGGGAGGAGGTGCAAGGAGAGCTTCATTTTTTTTCTTGTCACTGTAACCTTGGATCATGGGGCACAGATCTCAGTTTCATATAGAATCTCTTGTCATAGCAGCACTATAGTAACAGCAACAGTAATAATCTTCTCGGAATTTTATATATGGACTGATGAAATGTTTGGGCTAGGCCCCAAGTTAAACTAAATTTAATATTAATTTTTGAGCCCTTACCAAGTGTCATTTATTATAATGACACGGCATAATTTACAAACATGTTTTATAGCATAATCTACAAACATGTTTTAACTCTCATACAGTCCTAATGAGAGAGGCAAATAATACACACAGCGTATGCATGAACAAGCTGATGGAGAGAGGTTAGAAGACTAGTTCAAGGTGAATTATTCATTGTGAGGGATTTATCTTCCTAACTTAACCTATTTTTGCAGCTCACCAATGATTGGCAACTCGGTTTAGGGCCTAATTCCACTTGCAAACTGAATTAAGTGACATAGAATCAGCAGAGAGCTGTCAAAGACTGCCTCAGGGAACACCACCACACAGAGGGTGCACTGTTTGGTATCATAAAAGTGTAAGGGGTCTACGCCATCTTCTTTTCCTGCTTAGGATGTGTGGAAAGGAACAGATGCTATTTGCTCAGGTTGGTTTATTTTAATTCACACACATTAGCTGAACAAGTTGTTTTAATTCACATACAGGACCCTAGCTATACCGAAATATGTGGGAAGAAAAATCTGCCTTCAAAATTCCTACATCTTACTGTCTCTGAATATTAATGGACTATTTGAAGTGTGCAGTTAGAATGAACATGGTATTTCAGTATCTTTCTTTTTCAGTTGGTGAATTCTCGCTACAAAACATGGATGTGAACACTGTCTGGATCAGTGCCACCAGGTTATTAATAAATAGTTTGGAAACAAGGTTGGGTTGAGTAAGGAGAATCCCTTTATCGTCTCCAGAGGAACAGCTTCTGCAAAGGTAAGACAGTCCTACAAGAAGTGAACAAGTAAGTGAGTCAAAAGACTTGCAGAAATGAAAGGCCAGAGAGGATCAGGTGAGGAGGTAATGTACTAGGAACAGGTACTTTTAACAAGAGACAGCAATGTTAGAGGAAGATGTCTGAGGAAATGTAAGACCATGAGAGCTGTTATTGGATAACTGCCGTGCGCAACACAGAGCTGAAAACATTGTTGGGGCACAAGGAAACCACAGAAAGATAAGAAGAGGTTTATGAGACCTAGAGGCCAGAGCAAAGATCTTTACAAGCCTTTGCTAAGAATAAAAATATACTGCCAATCTCCCAACCCCAATGTCTCTTTGCATAAACATGTACAAACCACCAAATAAATAAAGTTTTAAATTGCAAAAAGGGAGATTTAGATCAGATATTTGGACGTTCATTCTACCAAGAAATGCTCTGCCCAAGAATAAGTTGCCTTGGAACTAGTGGAATCTCCACCATTAAAAGTATTTCAAAAGAGAGGAAATAAAATTTACCTAGTGTGACATAACGTAACCAATCCTCTCTGGATCAAGGGAATGGACAAAATGGTTTCCTGGGGTCCATTTCTGAGTCTTGGCTAAGCAAGAGACCTGTGGGAACAAGTGGAAAACACTGAGTGAGAGTTTTCCTGAGCAACAGTTTTCCTAACACTGGTTCAGTTTTCTCCTGCAGCTCCACCCAACCTCCACTGAACGCCAGAGGTGAGACAATGGCCTCTGACACTTTCTTTCACTCTCTGCTTTGCCAACAGGTAAAGCACTCAATCTTTTCCACAGATTTTCCTTTGCCTCAAAGAGATGTAACTTAGCTCAATAATCAGACATTTTAAACCAAAGCATTTGTCTTCCAGCGCTGAGGTACCAGTAGGGCCTCTGGTTTCACATGATTTTAAATTTGTGGAGGGATGCACTTAATCATTAATTTTACTCACTGGCCTTAATGAATGATAATGATGTGATGCATTACCAGCTGGGTTGATAGCAAGTGCTTGGCAAGACTGATAGCCCAAGCTATTCGAATACAATGGGATAAAACGTTTGCAGTTCTCAATTTTGAAGGGCAAGTTGAAAATAAAAATCCCATGATCTCTCTATCACATTTACCTGACTAGTAACAGAGCTGTGAAATACGGCAGTTAAAATCCCCCAAGAACAAACAGAGTGTTTTTGAAGTCTTTTCATGTATCTTCTTCCTCCCTTCATAATATTCAGATGTGATAGCCCAATTTGCAGCCATTTCTCGTTGTTACTGTTGGACCCCGATATGTCAAAACTATTCAATGTTCACTTGGTGATACAGACTGACAGATGTTACAAATGCTTTTATAACACGACTCTTTGGAGGATGTGCCAAATCATTCTAAAAGTTGACAGAAATAAGGGCAAACAGAGCCTCAGTCTCACCAAGGTATGTGTGACCACCATTGTATCATGTCTGACAGTGTGTCTACACCATCAGACAATGCTGGAAGGAAAAAATGCTGGAAAAAATCTGACAAAATTAAAAAAAAAAAAAAAAAAAAAAAGGACCTGGTTTAAGAAATTATCCATGTGTCTCTGACGCAGGACATAGTATTTTCTCCTTTCTGAAAATGCAGCAGTCCACTGTTAGACTGTATGTTGTTAAACTCTGTGTCAGCATGTTACATGAGATCCATAGGGCCACCAGGGTGGGCTGTGTTATCTAGAACAGGATTAACCTATCCATTGCCTCCCAGGTAAGCATCTAAATGAGAACTAGGTACCCTAGCCTCTCTTTAAAGACACTTCTTGAGTAAAATTAAAGGCCTAAAATTTAACACCTGCCTTGCAGTCTGAGGGCTTTTTGTTTTGTTTTGTTTTGTTGTTGGTTTTTTTGTGTTTTTTTTTTTTTTTTTGGTAATGAATTTGTATGAAACCTAGAGCAAGAAGCACAAATAGACATGCTTTCAAAACTGAGAATAGATAAGTATTGTCCCCTCTACTTTGAAGGTGTACAATATGCACCTGAGTTTTCAGGCACATAAAACATTAAGCAAGGCTCCTGAGAAGTTATTTCTTAGACTTAGGTAAGAAACACATGTTAGTCCTGCATCATAAATCTCAAAAGTTATTCTAGAGCTCAGACAAATTTTCCAATCAATATAGTATATATTTTTCCCAATTTCAAAAATAAAAATATAAAAATATAAACAGAAATTTTAGCTCCTATAACAACCTTGTTATATTTTTGTTATGCTACCAGTGTCTGAATGATGATTTGCAGTCTGTAAAGAGTTAAATGTCTGAGTCCATTTTTACTTGTCTCTGTTTCTATAGCCAGTCATCAGCAGGAAAACCTAAAGTGACAATGATTTGTCATAAGTGGATAGGGGTCATTAACACGGCCATTTCCATGCCGAGTTCTTTAATCAGGAGCTCACTCATTTCTCAGTCTAACAACAACATGCCTAGGGAGGGTTTCAGACTACAGGCAAAGATCTTCCAGGGAGATTTGAGTTCAGTACTGTGATGTTAAAAAGAGAATGTTCACTTCCAAGGGTATTCCTGATCATATTTGAATCAATTCTATGTCATTAGCTACAAAACATCTCCAGAAAGAGGACATAAAGCATTGTAGAAATTGTAACAATAGTTATACCACTTCTATGCAGCCAGTTTCTGAAGCTTAATGTAATTTTTTAGTAGCCAGGGTAAAAACATGTACCGAATTTCACTGAAGTCAAATATCATAAAAGGAACAATTAACCCCTGAAATGAGAATGCTTTCACTTGGTCCTCACTTCAAGTTCTCAGCTAACTCCACCTATCTCACGACCCTTTTAATTACTGCATTTTAGCAACAGAGCCACAAGTGAACAGCAAGGTTAAATATAGAGAGCAAATTCAAGAAGCTTTTAAGATGTGCTCAACTTGAAATATAAGGTGCAATGACAAGAAACACTTTTTGAGTTAAACCTGTGCTTAAATTCTTCTCTAAATTACAGTAGAAACATATGCATATGGTGATTAAAGCCTGGGAAAGGGGGTGTTACATGATAAGACTGCATAAATATTTTATTATTACTTAGCATTTCTGTATCATTTTATGTCTTCAAAGCACCACACAGCACTGACAAAATAATACTCATGCAGAGAAGATGACATCAGTGAAGCTGCATTCAGGTAGGCATTAAAACTGTGACCCTCCAGGCATGCCACATAAGTCAATGTATTTCCGTCTTATGCTTCCCTAGGCAAGACAATTTAATGGACACTATGCAAAAGAATCCAGGGACAAATCTGCCTTGTGCTACGTACAGCTCCAGGAATTCAGTGAGGGAAAGTTATCTTTTAACATAGCCGTGCTTTAATTATGTGGCAGACTAAGCAGTTTATCAGGTGTCTGTTTTGCTAACAGCAAGGAGATCCTTGAAAGAAAATCTTGCCGGCTTCCTTTCAGATGTAAAGCTTATACCAGTTTATCAGATAAGAGACCTGCCACTCGCTCTTTTTTTTTTTTTTCCTTTTGAGGTCCTAATGGCAAAGTGTTGAAGGAGATCTAAGGGTCTGCAAGCATGCTAGACATGTTTTGACATGTAGGGAAGAAGTAATATGTCAGAGGTCTTGCTTGTCTTCCTTGCAGGCATGAAAATCATGTCCAAAATGGGAAAGTCTTATTTTGATCATGAGCCCACACCCAAGCTTCAGCTGAAAATGTAAACAAAGCCAGGATTATAAAGCTAGAAGAAACTAATAGTCTTCCGTGTGCTCTCCGAAGCATACAAATCCCAGAATGTTAATAATCTTTTTCTCATATGCAAAAGCCTGCAATTCAATTAGTGCAAAAGACTTTAGAAAGACATCTATTCTTGAGTTGAAGACAGACATTTGTGATTTACCATACCCCTTTGGAAGGATCCAAAACTAGTCAATCTTATTGACAAAAACAGTTTTGAATCTTATTTCCTATTTGAATATTTCTCATCTCAGTTGCCAGTCCACGTTCCATTGTTCTATGAATTTAGAAAATGTTAGAAAGATAGTGTGTACCCATAAGGCACAGCCTTGATGATTTACAAGTGGTTTGGTCTTCTCAACATTTCAAGATCATTTTCAATGTACGGACTGCGTAACTCATCACAGTATTCCAGTACAGGGTTAGCAGAGGTCTTATGCAGATAACTGCCTTGCCACTTGTTTCATTTGTACATATAATAACACTTCAGTTGTTTTTTTCCATGACACCAGGAGTGCAGGACTTCTTTGATGATTGACTGTAGACCTCAATTCTGGTAAAAGAAAGAAGTTTCTTAGTCTTGCTTATTACACGTTAGAAAAGCCAAGTTTATTCACCTTTCCTTTCACTCATGATGAAGGCAGAGGAAGGTGCATTTCATAATAGAAAAGAGTAGTAATCAATTTTTCACCCTAATCTCAGAAGTCAGGTTCCACAAAAAGCAGCCACATATCGAGGAGGCTGTTTCAGCCAAGATTTTTTTAAAAAAATCTCTTTCTCAAAAGACATTGTGAGCAACTTTTCCATTTTCACTGGGAAGACAGAAGGCAGAAAGTCACCAAGAACAATCATAAGTAGTTCACAACAGCACAGTGCTACTGCCACCATCAAAGCAAAAATGATAGGTCATTAAACTCTCAGAGTAGAAAGATCCTGTTCTGGCGACAGCTGCTCTATTGTGTAATGTGCTGAGGAAGACACCATTAAGTGTAATTAAACAAAAAGCCTAAAACATAAGGACAGAGGCCTTTTTTTCTTTTCAAGATGAAAACCCTCTGTGTACATGCAAAATTATCACCCGTCACGACCATCCTCTCTTTTTCCCCTCAGGAAAACAGACAGATGTCCAACTGGCAGGGAGTATGAAGAGTGTTACAGTCTCAATTTGCTTCACGCTACCTCTTTTTAATCCCATCCATGCCCTTCTCCGTCATGTTCTGCTTTGTGTGTGTTTCCCTCTTTCCCTGGATGCTTCCTCCCTTCCTGATGCTTCCTATGAGTTTTTTTCTTCTCTGTATCCAAAAATGATTCCCCCACACCTGTCAACCTGGGCATTTTTGCTGTACCCTTCTCCTTTATCTCCTATGTATTCTCACCCAACCCCATTTCTTTCACCTGGCCTCTGGAAATTAGTTCCCTAATATTGGAAGTGGGTTCTTGGTTAGAATCTTTGCTCACAGAAGAGGTTGGTGCCCCTCTGGTTGGCAGCACTGTCTGGTACTTGACCTCTACTGATGGAAATGCTGTGAGAAGCCTGTTGTCTCCCATTTCCTCACAGCACACCTCGGTGACGAGCCTGACAGCCTCCTTGATGACCTTGATGACACAGAACATGTTCAGACTGGATATAAGGAGAAACGTTCTCACTCTGAGGACAGCCGTGCAGTGGAACAGGGGCCCAGAGAGGCTCCGGGATCTCTGATCTCAGTAGTTTTTAAGATTCAGCTTGTGCAACTTGGTGTGACCTCATTGCTGACCCAGCCTCAAACAGAAGATTGGACAAGAGACCTGCTGAGTCCCCTTCTAATCTTCACATGACAACCTATGACAACCTCTTCTAGTGACTGGCTCTTTAGTCAAAATAATAACAGCTGGCACTTTTAACTCTGGCAGCTCATGACCAGTATTGCTATGGGATAATCACGACAAAATGGCAGGTAGGTGTGCAGTGCTATGTGGCAATATGGGGTGTCATTCATTTTTTCTGGGCAGTGAGCAACTCCTGAAGCTCTCTGGCACACAGGGGACAGTTTAGCTAGACACCTAGATGAATAAAAGCTCCAAATAGTTTTGTTGCTTTATAGTACAAATGTATTTCCAGGGAGACCAACTGAAGCCACAGTGAAAAGCATTTCTACTAAATAGCTTATTTGCAACACAACCAAGCAAAAAACAATGTCTTTTCTGGCACATAAACTTTTAAGCAGGACAGAAGGTAGTCTTAGATTTGCAAACATTCGCATGAGGATAAAATATTCCCTATTTCTTGCATTTCTCCCTAAGACTTGTTCACTCAAAATACTACTAATGAAAGTTCATTTTTTTCTTCTGATGGAGAGGAGCCCATGCTTCTAAAAACCTTTGCAACTAACACATGAGGCAGTCTGGGACTGAGGAAAAAGTTTGAGGGAAACTCATAACTGGTTTGCAATGTAAAACATCATACAAAACATTTCCAGTCACCAGAGCAGGGATCAAAGCTGGATGTTTTTCTTCCTCATAATGAGCTTAATCACCAGTTTACAGATTCAGAGCTGTTACCAACACCTTGCACAAAGGGAAGGATGTTACTTGGCACCTCCTCATGCTCCTGGCCTGCTGCACTGGAAAACTGGAATAAAAAAATCTAGTCTGCTGAGTCTGGGCTAGTTCCCAGACAACTAAGTCAGGAGGAAATGCAGTCTCCAAACCTCTCGACCTGCTGCTGCCTTCTCTCCACCTCCTTCTGCTCTGCTCTTGCTGCAAACAAAACGTTGCCCTGGTTCAGTGACCAGTCAAACAAAACTGAACATTCTTCCGAAGTACAAACACACCCAGTTTGCTGAAATCTGGAATTATGTTCATATACCAAATGTTTAGCTATCCTCAAAAAATTGATTTTTTTTTTTTCATTTTTTTCTTTTTGGTAATAGTTGACTCGCATTTATGTTTTTTTTTCACTGATCAAGCCAAAGAGGTAAATTCTTTGCATGGTCCTAACCATGAGATTATTTCCAAACATACTCTTTTTGAACTTACCTGAATCCAAAATCTGTTTTGAATTTTAGAACAGGAATATTCTAGCATTTGGGAATCTTAATAAATAAATAAATAAATAAAATGAGCATGATATACATGCAAACAGCCCTTCTGTAAGCTACCTTCCTTTCAGGGAACTAACATTTTTCTAATAAATATGTTTTGATAAAACCAGTGCAGGCAGATCACCCAAACTTTTTTTTAAGGGTTAATAGTCTACAGTTTTTGTAATTATCTTAATGCTAATCACTTTAAGATGTGGATTCAGGTTAAAGCATTTTCCACCATCCTTCTTAAATTACAAAGCAATTGCTTGCAGCATGCTAACACACTCTGTTTCGAGCTTCAGCCTTCACAGAAAGCAGCTCTGAACTTAGTTCTTCACGATTTCAGAGGCGTCCTCATCAATTCTGCCTTGCAATATTTTGAAATCAAAGGATGGGTATAAAACACTCCCATCTCTATCAGTCATTCCATTACAAATTCTTCACAGCTTAAAGATACCTTGCTTAGAAGCAGAAGCATATCATTTTCTTTACGTGCTATCAAATTTAAACCAGTTTCTATTATGCTTTTGCATTTTCCTGATCACTGCAGTCCTCCTAATGCTTCCCCTGATGGTCTCTGCATGTATCCAAAAAGATCATTCTTTTATTTTTGAACAAAAGAAATCAGACTTCTGTTTGAATAACCAGCCTGTGTATTAGAAACAATTACTTAAGGCCTAACTTACACATTAGTGGGTGTATACATAAAAATCTATCTTACACAAACAGTTTTGTCTTCTGTGGGAAAAAAAAATAATAAATAAATAAATAAACTGTTTTTTGTGTATGTGAGGTTGGTGTGTGAGTTCCATGGATTCCTTTAGTGTTACTTTTTTACAAGCTAAATTTTATGAAAACCCTCAATTCCCCTTAGTTAGAATTATGGGTGGGCAATATTTTGCTTCTCGCCTGTTTTTAACTATTTGGCATCCATTCTGTGCTATTTCCCTTTATAGCCAATGTGAGTAGGCAGCTCATCCAAGGTCGATATTCTCCTATGATGGCATGAATCACCTTCAGTACATTTGCACTGACTACAGATGGAGCTAAAATGGACTACTTTACCTCATATGCTGCCACAGGCAGAAGTTATAGGACATTCTACCTTGTTCCCATGTTATCCCTGTTAAACAGGGGGTTCTTGATTTTCCCTGCTGTTTTGACCCAGTTTTGAATCCACAGATGTTATGAGAATTAAAAAACTTCAGCAAGCCATGGCAGTCTAATTGCAGAAACCCTTGGAAAAACATGTGGAGCTCATAGATAATACTACAGAGATAATACTAACTACTGAAGAAAAACAGTCATGAAGAGTAACTCAATTGACTTGGGTATGTTTCTATCTTCAAGAACAAAGTATAGCTCTAAAATTCAGGACTGAGAGGCTGAACATGCCTTGTTCTTTCACTTACAGATACCCTTGGAGACCAACCTACATATGTGTCTAAACTAATATCCAAAGTGAATGCAAAATATGGACTTCAGAAGAGTCTTGGTTTCACACCCAACTGCCCATGGATCAGACACTACTGACAGGTGTGCCAGAAGGTTCCCACAACAGAGATTGACAGGGTCAGCAAAATTAGTCCTTTGCTCTTCTCCCAAGGATCATTCCCAACAGAGTGGCTTATGTCACTATGTTGTGGTTTAACCTGGAAACCAGGACACACTAGGAAGTAGGGAAGCTCCTATGGTCCTTCAGCAGGGAGCTTGGTTCCATTTGCAGAATTTTTTCCTCCTGCCTCAGCCACAGGTCAACCCAGCCACAGGAAGGATGATGGACTCCATAGACTTGTTTTCACAGAATCACAGAATCACAGAATTGTAGGGGTTGGAAGGGACCTCAAAATCATTGGGTCCAACCCCCCCTGGCAAAGCAGGTTCCTCAGAGCAGGCTGCCCAGGTAGGCATCCAGATGGGCCTTGAATATCTCCAGAGTAGACTCCACAACCTCCCAGGGCAGCCCATTCAAGTGCTCCATCACCCTCACTGTGAAGTTCTTTCACACGTCGGTGTGGAACTTCCTGTGCTCTATCTTGTGGCCATTGCCCCTTGTCCTATTCCCACAAACCACTGAGAAGAGGTTGGCTACATCCTTCTGTCTCCCACACTTGAGATATTTGTAGACATTGATAAGATCCCCACTCAGTCTTCTCTTCTCAAGGCCAAACAGACCCAGGTCTCTCAGTCTTTCCTCATAGGGAAGATGCTCCAGGACCCGTATCATCTTTGTGGCCCTCCCTGGACTCTTTCCAGGAGATCCCTGTCTTTTTTGTACTGGGGAGCCCAGAACTGGACACAGTACTCCAGGTGAGGCCTGACCAGGGCAGAGTAGAGGGGGAGGATCACCTCCCTTGACCTGCTGGCCACTCTCCTTTTAATGCACGCCAAGATCCCATTGACCCTCTTAGCCACGAGGCCACACTGCTGGCTCATGGTCAACCTGTCTGTCGTCCACCAGGACCCCCAGGTCCTTCTCCTCAGAGCTCTTCTCCAGCAGGTCACCCCCCCCCGCCTGTACCGATACTTCCAATTGTTCCTTCCCAGGTGCAGGACTCTACACTTGCTCTTATTAAGCCACATCTGGTTTCTTCCTGCCCATCTCTCCAGCCGGTCCAGGTCTCACTGAATGGCAGCACAGCCTTCTGGTGTGTCAGCCGCTCCTCCCAGCTTTGTGTCAGTGTACTTGCTGAGGGCAGACACTATTACCTCATCAAGGTCATCGATGAAGATGTTGAACAAGACCAGACCCAGCACCAACCCCTGGGGAACACCGCTAGTCACAGGTCTCCAGCCGGACTCCGTGCCACCAATCACCACCCTCTGAGCTCGGCCAGTCAGCCAGTTCTCAGCGCACCTTACTGTCCACTCCTATATCCCACACTTTCTCGGCTTTGCTAGCAGGATGCCATGGGAGACAGTATTGAAAGGCTTGCTAAAGTTAAGGTAGATTATATCCACTGATCTCCCCTCATCTACCCAGCTGGTGATGCCATCATAGAAGGCAACAAGGTTGGTCGAGCACAACTTCCCCTTAGTGAATCCATGCTGACTACTCTTCATAACATTCTTCTCTTCCAATTGCTCCCTTGTTGTTTGCTCCCCTTCCCTGGGTCAGCAAAGGTGGAAAGAGACACAAATCCAAGCTGACCATGCAATGGATCAAGACTGCAACCACCTAATATTGGAGCATGGCACCTATTCAAAGTGGAGGAGGATAGTCTGTCACTGCCACTGAAACTGTCCATTCTACTGAGATTTTGAGCCAACCCTGGGGATAGATACACTCCATCTGTGTCACAGAGCAGCTGAAAAACAGATATCTATGATGAAAACTTTAAATTGAGAGGATATTTTTCCCCAAAGAGGTTAAATATTTAGAATAAGAAAAAATGACCAATTTTCTGAGAACAGCACCTGAATACTTGGAAGAATAATGCAAAAATTCAATACCTTCACCAGCAGTACTGGTAATATTAAGACAAGTCGATCAAAACTTTACAATAGACAATAGCACAGCATTTTGATGTGTTAAATATTACTTAAGAACTATGAGGATAAGTGGCAGCTGTTGTTTTGTTTGTTTGTTTTTGTTTTTTTTTTTTGCTTTGTTTTGTCATGTTATTATGGATGAACAAAACAACAGAAGCTCCTTTTGTATTAATGCATTGAATAAGAGCTCTTGGGGTACCAGTTGTCTTCTTTGGCTCTCTATGGACTTCATGTGAGACTCTGAGCAACTCATCTGAGTTATCTGTATCTATGAGATCAGGTTCTGAAATGTAGATGTTGCACCCTTCTCTCATAAAGGACTGAAGGGACTAAGCCCACATATTCTGTCTTGGGAGTGACATGCATAACTGACTAGGTAAAATTATTGCAAATTATTCAGTTGAAAATTCAAGCAGAAAATAGTATCATATTTGCAAATAATCAGGTTTCCTTTCCAAAGCAGAGGGAGAGCTGAGTTAATTTCTTTTCTTGTATTGTTATATTTATATAGCTTGTGCCTTTTTTCTCTTTATTTCCCCATAGGGCATGCATATAAAACATTTACATTAAACCAAAAAATAAAAAATAATAAAAAATAATAAAAAAAAAAAAAACCTTCCAGTTGCTTTATTAACTTCAAATTCAATTCCACACAATCCTCTTAATTAAAACTCTACCCGGAAGACTGGTTCACAGTTCATGGACATCTCAACCATCTTTTAAACAGGGTAAAAAATAGTGAAGCAGCAACATTTTTAAGTATATTGCAAATACGTAGGTATTGGTAGTAATTCAAGCTTTCTTGTTAATAACATAGTTCCAAAGCTACTGCCTCTGTGGGAGCCATTACTATTCAAATAACATTGTGCAGTGTTATTCATTTTGGATAACATTCATTTTGAATTGTGATTGTACCAGGAATTATTTCAAATTCAATTTTCTTCATGCTGCAAACCTGGCACTTCAGTTAGGTATGTGCATAAAAGCATCTGTGCACATGTACAAGAAATAAAAGAGTTTCAAAGGAATAGTGTATTGGCCTCACCAGCTGTAATGGGATCGGATTTAGCTCTCTGATCAACATAGGCTGGAGACAGAGAGCACAGAGTACTCCCAAAGAAATAATTAAATGTCCTTTCTGTCCAGACAGGGTCTCTGCATTGAGCAACTCTCCACAAAATTTTAGCAAGAGAACTATTCCAAAATAATACCTTAAGTTAGTGACAAAAAGCATCTCCTTTTTTCCATGATGAAGGAAAGGAAGGCCAAGCCTAAGCCTTGTGAGACCCCACCTGGAGCCCTGCATTCAGCTCTGGGGCCCCAGAAAAAGAAGGACAGAGAAGTATTAGAGCGAGTCCTGAGGAGGACCATGAAGATGATCAAGGGGCTGCAGCACCTCTCCTGTGAAAACAGGCTTAGGAAGTTGGGGTTGTTCGGCCTAGAGAAGAGAAGGCTCTGGGGAGACCTTACAATGGCCTGCCAGTACCTAAAGGAAGGTTACAGGAAACTGGGGAGGGACTCTTTGTCAGGGAGTGCAGTAACAGGACAAGGGGGAATGGCTTTAAACTACAAGAGGGGAGATTTAGGTTAGATACAAGGAAGAAATTCTTCACTCAGAGGGAGGTGAGGCACTGATACACCAGAGAAGCTGTGGATGCCCCATCTCTGGAGGTGTTCAAGGCGAGGCTGGATGGGGTTTTGAGCAACCTGGTGTGGTGGGAGGTGTCCCTGCCCAAGATTAGATTATCTTTAAGGGTCCCTTCCAACCCAAACCATTCTATGATCCTATGAAACCCTACCAGTCTGCAGCCTTTTTAATGCAAACATTTCAGGAAAAAAATGTTTTGCACTATCTCTGCTACTATTTGCAAACCTCTGAAGGGCATGAATTCCCATTGAAGATGCTGTGAGTTGATGCCCACATCCCCTGCAGTCAGTACAAATTTTCCTGGCAGCTGGATAAAAACCTAAGTCATTTTTAGCACATACGGACAGCTGTAGCATGGATGTTCTAGTTGGTCTTCGAGGCACTGAAGTACCATAGGGGAAAGAGGAGAGGAAAAGGTGAGACAAAGATGAAGTTTTTTGTATTATGATTAATTCTGTGTAAACTGAGAGCTGTCTTAATGCCGGACATGAGGAAATATACCTTTCCAGATCGACAATGAGCCTTCAGAAAGTACAGAAACAGTGGTTTGGATTGCAGAAAGCTGTATTATATTTTACTTTTTTCTTATTTAAAGCAATTACCCTTGGTTCCCTGTTGAGTTTGCTATTCTGTAATAATCTTGCTCAAACACTCTTCAGAAATAATATATTCAATAAACTGGACTTTCACTTTGGTTAAACAGCAGATGTTCACGGTTAGAGTAAAGAAAGCAAACAGATTTGGATAAATATTGCCTCATGCACAGTGACAATCATGCTGAAATCTCAGCAACAGCTAGTATTAGGAAATGCTTTTTGAAGTGTTAAAAACACAAAAATAAGGCTGTGATGGTATTTCTCATCATATTCCAAGTGTCTTAGGAAGGACTGCTAGGATGCACTCCTGATGGAGAAAACCACTTCATGTAGTTTTCCCACACAAAATGCCTGACCTTTCACTTAGTGAATTTTATGACTGTAGGAATAAGACACAGCTTTAACCAGAGCCAGGATAAACTCATGCTAGGACTCAGTATATCCTCAGGCAATACAGTGTGAAATCAGTACATATGAGCTAGAGTATAGTTGCATTTGTGTTGTCCAGGGACTAATTTAGACTTTCTTCTTGGTGTTTGTTTTTTGACTAACAGACCACGGCAAGCTGCAGGAAGTAATTCAAAGCAACAGCAGGATGGTCATCTTCAGGTGCATTTTAATGGCTAGCACTGGAATTCTGCAGTCGATATCTTTTTCCCTGCAAACTTGTAGAGATGCAGCAGTAATGCTCACTAATGAGCAGCCTACAAGGTCTTCTCCGTGGCTATATCTGTATGTCACATATATCCACAACACAATTCACCTATTCCATTAGCCCATGTTACAAACTGAGATGACTAATGAAACAAATTTCTGGGGGTGTAGCAACACAGAGCAGGAAACCAGAGAGCCAGCCCACAACCCAGAGCCCCTGAGGGACTGCAGTAGCAGGCACAGTTACTGCTGTGGCCTGTCCTCATCATCTGAGATAAACTTAGGAACCGAAGAAAAGAGCCTGAGACATTTGAACAGAAGAAACTTAAGACATTTTCAAAAGTGTTGAAGATAAAGTGTTATTCTCTGTCTGGGACTAGGAGATAAACTTTCCAAACTGAAATCCAGTCTCCAGGTGAGCTTGGTATAAAAGTCAGGCTCTGTTTGGCTGCTTTTCTTATGGCCATCAAGGAACAATATGTCTGGTCTAGGATGGACTATCCTCTAGCTGTCTGCACCACTTCTGTATATTGCTATTTATCTTAACGGGTTGCAGCAGCTAGAATATTTACTCAGAAGGAATGTCCCCATGTTCATTCACAAGATGTGTCTTAATTTGCTGTTTTCATTCTTTCTTCTTACCTTCAGTAAGGTACCTTCCACTACATAATATTGGGCCTGAAAGATTCTTTTACCAGAAGGGAAAGACAGTCAAATTTCCTGTACTTAGAGTGTAGATGAGTCTAGTGCTAGTTTTCACTCTCAGTAACTGTGCAAGGCTGTTGCACAAACCTTCCCAAGTCAATTTGGACATATGGTAACATCAGTATTAGTCCATGCTTGTTTAAAAAGGACTGTCTGCACCTCCTTAAATCTGATACTGTGTTGTTAATAGTGGACCAATACTCCAAATGAAATGTTTTCAAGACCATGTTTATTCATCTTTCTGCTGATTCTTCCTTCCCTTGGCTCTCTGGAAGATTCTTCCCCCATGTCTTTGCACCTCAGCTGGGGAAACCCTCAAAAAACTCCAAGGTAATATGGAAGTGCTAAGGTCTGCACAGAACCATATGAAAGACCATTCACACTCAATGTCAGGCTTCAGATTTTCAACACTAACACTGTCAGATTTTGTCATTTCCTTCTAATACAGTGAGGTAATGTCATTAAAACTAATATTCCAAAGTTCCTAATTTTCTAAAATAGTCAACTTGTAAGCACCCTATTCATTACATGTAACGGTCAATATTTCTACAAATAAATACATTTGAAATAAAGAAGTTAAAAACCTTTAACTTTCCTTTAAGTAGGTGTCTTAGCTGTATGTTTAATAGTGACTAATATCACCCTCTTTTATTCAATATATTTGGCAATAAACTATGGGTTCAGTCTCCGGATATTTGACAAATCTTCTGTCTCTAATTCAGAGGGGATTCTCAAAGCTCTCAATAATTCACATTCAAGTCTTCAGCCCTAGAAGTCGATGATTCAGCCCTCAGGGACAAAATTCACCTCCTCAGATAATGAATGCTGTGCTGGTTTTACTGTACAAGGCAGCTGAACACCACAACCGCTCTCTCATTCCCCCTCAGATGAGGAGGGGAAGAAGTAAAGGAAAGAACAACTCACGGGTTGAGATAAGGATAATTTAATTAAAGAGAAAAAATATTATTAAGGAAATATTATTATTAATTAAACAATTCAACTAAAGGGAAAAAAGGAAAAGGGGAAGAGGGAGGGGGAAAGGGAATAACAGAACAAAACAAGTAAAGGCCATGTGGAAGTGCAGAGGAAAGAAATTACTCTCTACTTCCCTCAAATGAGCGATGCTTGACCACGTCCTTGAAGCAGGGCCTCAACGCACGTAGCCGGTGTTCGGGAGGAGGACAGACGTTTTCGCAACGAGAGCCCACCCCTCCCCTCTTCTTCCTTTTTCCACCTTTTATTGCTGGGTGTGACATCATATGGTATGGAATATCCCTTTGGTTGGTTGAGGTCAGCTGCCCTGCTGATGTTTCTTTCTCACTTTTTTGCCCACCCCCTAGGAGGGTCAGAGAGAGTCCTGATGCTGTGCCAGCACTGCTCAGCAGCAGACACAACACCGGTGTGATATCACTGCTGTTCTAGCTACAAGTGCAGAGCGCCGCACTGTATGGGCTGCTGCAGGGAAAGGTAACATCCCAGCCAGACCCAGTACTTCAAATTGTTAATTTGAAGTGCTTGTGGTCTTTATTGTCTGAAAGAACTTCATGAGCCAGAATGAAGTTTGTGATTCTTTGATCAGTCAGGGCCTTGTGTCTGATTCCTGGATAATCTGAGCCATTTTCAGCTAATAATTTATATGTATGGACCAAGACCAGGAGGTCGGTTAGTCAAGAAGCTGGTCATCACCAATAGTGATGCAGTTGAAACAGCAGTTGAAACTGGAACTTGAACGTTCAGTGCATTTTCTAAATCTGCTCTTATTTTAAACGTGCCATGGTTACCTTTCTTCATGTCAGTACTTCATTAGTCACTAAAGCACTTACTTCTCATAACAGATTAGTTAGGTAGGTGTATTGGGATTACATGGCAAGGTTTTGGTAGCGGGGGGAGGGGAGCAGAGGCCAGCATCTGCCCCATGTCAGATCAGAGCCAGCTCCAGACCTGTTTCTGGCCAGAGCCAAGCCATGAGCGACGCTGGTTGGACCTCTGGGAGAGCAGAGTTAAGGAAAGGAAAAATCTGCTGTGCTACAGCAGCTGGGAGACGGGTGAGAGCTGAGAGAGAAGCAGCCCTGCAGCCCCCAAGGTCAGTGCAGCAGGACGGCAGGAGGTGCTCCAGGCACGCAGCACAAGTTCCCCTGTGGCCTGTGGAGAGGCCCCTGGTGGAGCAGGCTGTCCCCCTGCAACCCCTGGGTCCCACATGGAGCAGATCTCCACGCTGCAGCCCGTGGAGGAGCCCCCGGTGGAGCAGGTGGATGTGGCCTGGAGGAGGCTGCAGCCCATGGAGAGGAGCCCACGCAGGACCAGGGCATCTCGGGAGAGCTGCCACCCATGGGGGACCCGTGCTGGAGCAGTTTGCTCCTGATGGATGGACCCCATGGTACGGAGCCATGTGGGAGCAGTTCCTGAAGAGCTGCTGCCTGTGGGCAGCCCGCACAGACTCAGTTCGGGAAGGACGGCATCCCGTGGGAGGGACCCCACGTGGAGCAGGGGCAGAGAGTGGCCGTGAAGGAGTGGCGGAGATGAAGCATCAGGGACTGTCCGCAGCCCCCATTCCCAGTTCCCCTGTGCCACTCGGTGGAACAAGGGTGGATGTTAGGGGAAGATGTCTTTTTTTGGATTTTTTTTTGCTTTTTTTTTTTGAATTTTTTTTTGTTGTTTTGTTTATTTCTCACTGCTCTAGCTTGTTAGTAATAGGTGATAAACCTTATTAATCCCCCTACACTCAGTCTGTTTTGCCCATGTTGAGTGGTCTCCCTGTCGTTATCTCAACATTTAAGCCCTTCTAACCGTATTTTCTCCCCCTTGCCCTTTGAGGAGGGGGAGTGGGAGAGTGGTTGTGTTGGAGCTCAGCTGCCCAGCTGGGTAAAACCACCACAGTAGGCACTTTAAGTTTCAGATCTCAATCTTTATCCATTTTTTTACTTAGGAAGAGCAAAACAAGACTGCAATATTTTTTTTACTTTTTTTTTTTTTCTGTTAGGAGAATCTCATTTTGGGTATATAAATTACAAATGACTTCACAGTTTTTGTTTGAATTTTAAAAAGAAAATTCACCTTCAGGCATCACATAATGACTAGGAAATTTCACTCAAAAATGTAAAGAATTTTTATCCGTTTGAATGTAATAGAGGCATCACTGTTGCCAATTGATATACACTGTTAAAACATTTCATTAAGTCAGAGTCTCAAGCATTATATTTCATAAGGAAGCTGATTTTGCTGCTAACTCAGTAGTCGTCTTTTGTGTGATACATTCAACTTTCCACAAAGAAACAGCCATATAATAGAATTGCTAGAAAGTTCCTTTAAATCTTACCAAGAAGAGCTGCAGCTGTAATCTTGATTCTTAAAAATATTTTCCATTAGGAATCAAGCCCTGAAGCCAGTGTAGTGAGCATAAAGAATGGAAGGGTTAAATTGAACATGAAAAGGCTCACTATTTTTCCAATTATTAAAAGATATATACAATAATTTTGTACCTTGCCTGTTTGCCAGTTATACCAAAAATCAAGCTTCCCAGTTTCTTTGGACTAAAAGAGGAATCAGTGTGAAACAACAGTATCCAGGGAAACAAAACAACTCAGACCTGACATTAATTCCTTGATGTCTCTGAAAGTAATGTCCCAGCTTACAGTATGGTGGCCGGAAACCTTAAGCCAGCTGACTCCTCTGAAAGAAAATCTTGTGTAGTTGTACACCAGCTCATGATGTATTTATTCAGAAAGAAAATAAATGAAAAAAACAGCTGTGGTGACAGGTTCAGGTACTGAACAGGGTCTTTTCTAAACAAATACCAGCTTTTAAAAATAAATTATAGACAAGTGTGAAAAGTGGTATTTGACAATATTAGAGAGGAATTCCTGTCATCACAAGGTTTTGATCACTTCAGTTCAGTTCAGTTCAAATCCTGAGTAAATGCAACAAGTCTCTCCTGTTAAGTCAGAAAAGCAAGAACGGATTCCAGCCATCCCTAATCATGTAACCCAATATAGAAGCTATCCAGTCCCAAAAGATCTGCAGAGCATCCTCTCCAACCTGCCTCCTCTGCATTTCTGTACAAAACAGGCTGCAATAAACTTCAGACCTATCAAGACAAGTGCAATTATATTTGCTGTATTGCAGTGCCATCAAGTATTTAAGGACAGGCATGGATAGTTGTGAGGAGCATCTCTAATGGACAAGACAAAGAAGCAGAAGTCAGTAATTGTGGGCTACACTTATTACTCTTACTCTGGCACTGTTATAACAAGTGAGTCCTCTTTCAATGCCTTGTTTCCCTACTATAAAATGAGTATAGATATATCACTACAGATTGGCAATGCCTCACAGGGGTACTTTTTGTGAGCTGCAATTAAGCAACGTCTGTAAAATATATTGAGATAATATCCAGGAAGCTGATATGTGAAAGGAAAACACCATGAGGCAGACCAAAAAAAAAAAAAAAAAAAAAAAAAAAAAAAAAGTTTATACATGTATTAAAAACAAGTCTTAAAAGCCAAAATGTCTTTTGTCCAAAAGATAATTCATGCTCCTCAGTACATCTCCAGTCATTTTCACTTTATCCTGTGTAAAAAAAAAAAAAAAAAGTTTGAATGTAAGAGAAATGTATTATATACCCATAGCTCTAAAGTAATCTGAAACCAGACATCAGAGTTCATCTAATTTGTTAAGAAAACTATTTGTTACCTATTGGTGTGAAAATCATGTTTACTGCTTATATTGCCTGAGGCAAAACATGAAGATTCAAAGTTAATTTTCTTTCATAAATAAAACATCGCAAAAATCTTCACTGCACTGTGCTTTGAGTGTAGGCTCGAGTGTTGGTGTCTTGTTGCCATCTACTGGGTAGGATTTAATTCCGGAAACCTGTAGGTTTTCACTCTCTGCCAAATATACCTGCAATCCAAATAAGTGACTGTGTATACATTTCAGAATTCTGAATATATTGTGTCTAGTGTAGCATTTTTTATTCATTTTTTTAGGATGCAGCTTACAATGCTATTTTTCTTTGTCTTCAGAAAGTATCGCTGCTATTAAATGTGTGGTACTTAAGGAAACATAACCACTCCCTTTCAGCAATGCACTAATGCTGGCAAATAAACATGAATAATAATTTTATCACAAAAAAGAAGCCAACACCTTAATGCTTTAGAAGATTAATATATAAGGCCATCATACTAAAGAGCAGCTCAGTAAATTGTGTTTATAAATGTAGTCTGTGTGATTTATAAGGCATGAAGCTGGGCCCTGATTTGGATTCCCTGTTAAGATGCACGCTGTGTTTACCTAGGCTGGGAGTCAGCAAAGCTCTTAAACATTTGGGTAACTTTTAAGAACCCAATAATTCCACTGATTCGAAACACACTGCTCACCAAGCAAAATGCATACAAGCAAAATGCATACTTTCATGTGCTGAGCAATTGGAGCTCTATATAATACGGCAGAATAGCTCCCTTTAATGCCAAACTCCTCTGCAATAGCCACGGAAAGAGTTATTCTAGGAAATTATCCAAAAATATAATATATAGTCTAATTTTAAATAGGAAAACATATCTCATATGGCAGCACAATAGGGAAAGTTGTTCCCTACCCAGACAGGGTAAGGAAGGAAGGTTTATTCTGGTCCACTTTTTCGGAGCAGTCCAAGCTACTGAATCACACCAGCTCCTAATGCGCTGACTCACACCAGCATCAGGCCCTTGCACTTGAGGAACCCGCCTATGTCCCAAACCCATGTGTGTAAATATTCAAACATTAAGAATATGAAAGATCCAAATGTGCAAAGTGCTGAGAACCTTCAGTAAAATGTGTTCAGACACTCAGTGATAGAACGGATTCTTAAAACTATGGGCATCACACTCGATCACTGAATCCAGCCAAGGTCTCAAGTTCAAAAAGTCTTTGTCTTTGGAGCTGGAAGGAAATAGCAAGCAGAATTTCTTGCTGAGTGTAACTGGGTAATTCTATAAATAGAAACTAATATAGTCTTGTCAGTATTAAGAAAAGCTGAAAAAAAAAGAAAAAAAAAAAGAAAGAAAGAAAGAAAAAGAAAGGAAAATACAGTTGACAGGACATTGAACTTCAAAAAGAGGAAAAATTCTGAGATCACAAAACATGAGAAAAATCTGAGACAGACAAAAATACTCAGGCTGGTTTTATAAAAATTAAATCTTTGTCTGACAAGCTTGACTGTACTTTTTCAAGGATATAACAGAGAGCAGACAAGGATAACATGCTGGAGGTAATCTAATTTGATTAGAGAGAAGCATTTGATGAAGAACCACACAGTAGGATGGTAAGTACAAAAAATCCAGCACGTTGTCCTTGAGTGTTTGGAGGACAGTGGGCCTATTTTAATATGGGGTTATGGTTCAGGGGGGAAGGAAATGAAAAGTGAAACACTACTGATGTGAAACTGTGGACTTAAAACTTCTTCCAGATGAATGACCAGAAAAAAAAAAAAAAAAAAAAAAAAAAAAAAAAAAAGGTTTTTGGCAGCAAGGAGAACAAAAGTAAATCTTTTAAATGAAACGTAACCTGTGCAGTACGTAAGTCCACAACTGCAACTAGGCACCAGATAATGCTTAGAAGACTGCATTCACCGATCTTTTATAAAAGACACACAAATATATTGTAAGTTTCAACACTTTTAAAAGTGAATCCTTGTGGTCCTGAAAGATCTGTGTTTTTTCAGAGGAGGTTTGAAAAGGAGATAACCATGAGAACTGGTAACACAACATACAGAACTTCAACACATCTATTGGCTTACAAGATAACCCTGATGTAAAACAAAACTTATCAGATGATAGAAGAAATGTTTCTCAAAGCACTGGATGAGCATATAGATAGATAGATAGATAGATAGATAGATAGATAGATGATACATACATACATACACACATACATATATACATAAATAGATAAAAATAGGTAATTACTTACAAAGTTGAGTGGTACAAAGGATATTTACCAAACTACTAAAGTGCTAAAGGCAGAAGTAAAAGACAATTTAATGGCATTTTCTGAAGCAATAATAAGACGACAGAGTCAAAGTCAAGAAGTAATATTAAATAAGAGGAAATGTTATCTAATCCTATTCACAAAGAAGGGTACAGAATATCTTCCTCCGTATAAATGTCATTGATAATAAACTAACTATTCTGGAGTTTGGAACAAATGGGGGTTGTTAAGTCTCATGTGGGTCTGTCGGCTGAAGCAACAATCATCTATCATTACAGTATCACACTGCTTAATATAGTGTGTCCTGAGCCTTAGCAGAGATTTCTTGGCCTACCATAGTAGCAAAGGCATCTTTCTCATTCTAATCTATAAAAGTATTCAAAGTGGAAAGTCAATGGAAAGGTGCATCCTACTCCTATATCAGAAGTCATTTTCACAGCAGCACAGGATCTTTGCAAGTATGCCAGTGTGAAAAAACAGCTTTTTCTCTTTGTTTCATTTAAGAATGTGTCTTCTGAGATGTAAATAGCTGCTTGTCTTTCTGAAGGCTATTGGCAAAGTCATGCAGGTAGATCTGTATTCCTTCACACTAACGATATGGTCTGCCACCTAGGGTGATCTTACTCCACACTCATCTTCATCACTTTTTTTTTTTTTTTCTGATTAGTGCATCATAAAAGGGTAAAGAGAACTGGCATGTTTTTACTTTTTTTTTTTTTTAAATACATCTATTGCTTTACTTTAAAAAATGAGGTATGTTAGATGCCACACAAGAGCTTCTGATTTAAAGGAGGTTGTAAGCATTCTGTAGTATAGTCACAGCAAAGCTTTTGTCTTTGCCAAAATATTTCATTAAACACTTTCAACAGGCCTGCTTTGCTTGTACTGCATAAATAAAATGGTATTTTATGTGCTGCTTTAAGTAATGGGGCATATATAGTCTGTAACTAGATAGAGTTCCCTTGGGAAAATACCAGGTAGCTTCACAGTAATCACATTTCCCTCAGAGTACTTGGTAATTAGTAATTATTCTTAATGAGATCAAAAGTAATTGCTATGTAACCTTCAACCATGGTTTAGACATTGAGAAATAACGTATGTCATCATAATTTACTCTTTAATTGCAACTATCTTGCTATTGCATGCATTTTACCATGTAGCTAGATGTTCAGTAGTTACCAAGTAAATAAAAAGTCATCCAGTCATATTTATAGCCCAGATCACTTCCTCCTATACAAGCAGCTGCAGGAGAGGGAAAGTTCACTGCCAAATTCCCTGCAAGACAGCATTTGTGTTTGTGATCCTTCTGCACCCACTTGAACGGCCAAGATTTGCAGCCTACAATAAGCAGGGCATGTGGCCACTACCAGCTCCTGCTTGTGGTCCTCCAAAGGACATTGCATGTTACAGATCTGAACCAAGTCCCTCTGATACAATGAGAAACTGCTGTTAACTCTAGTGGGAACAGGATGAGAACCTACATTTTCTGGTTTCTATCAGAATATTTAGGGAAAGAGACGTATCTTATTGTAGTGTATCATTTCATTCATTATGTCGCATGTACATTTATGATCTGAGTTTGCTGATTCTCCATGTGCAATTTCTTGTTGATACTGTCTTCCACTTATTCTTCTGAAAGTTTTCTCAAAACTGTCCACTTTGATTTTTGTAACATCCTTTCTTTTGGATTTGGTGTTTTATCTGGACTATTAATCTCTCTTTCTTCTCAGCTACCTATAATCCCCTCCATTCCGCATATTCCATTACACTACACATAATTACCTTGATTCCAGTCCCTCCATAATTTCTGCTAGCACACTTACTGAACACATTGTTTATCAGAAAATCATCTCTTTCCTTTGGTCTCCAAAGGTCTCGGTCACACAGCTTCCCCTTTCTTTTATCCTTTTTCCCCATGCTGCAAGTAACAAGTAGAAGAGAATCACTTCATCAAAACCCGTAAAGTCATCATGGTGCTTACATTCAAACCTAGCCAGTGGTTCATATAGTGATATGAGAAAAGTATGAAACTGCTGTTATGAGTTTGCACAATTTGTTTATAATTATTTTTCCATTACTCAGTAAAGGTGGGGTGCATTTTTACCTCAGCTACCCATTATGGTTTATATTTTAGAATGGATATTCTCCAGAAAAAGGACTGACATTTATTAAATGCCTCTATGTGTCAATAATACCTTGATGACAATATAATCTAACACAAATGTAGGTTTTCCATAGTACTACATTGATGATCTGGTAATTACTATTATTATCAGACAATATCATTGTTATGCATATGACTGCAATGCAAGGTGCTCAACACAGAACACATAACAAAATAATATGAGATGTTTTCTTCTTATTTTTCTCTTTCATTTTCCCTTCTGAACTCAGTTATGTATTTATTTTCTGTAATCTGCTAAATTTCAAGTAGCTGCTTTGATCTATGTCTATCTACATATATTTTCCCACTGCTCCTGTTTTATTATTAGCTTTGTACACTTTCATGTGTCTTTATCTATCAGCTCTATTACTGAAGATGGTGCTGTATAAACTCTCTAGACAAAATAAATATTAGTTATTACACTCACATGGAGTCTTCAGAATAGGAGAACCCTGGGAAAGTCAAAATTCTGATTCATCTTCTTTGAAACAGGTGCTTAAAGCAGGTCAGCTGAATCATCTGGAAAAAAAAGGCTGTCTCAGAATCTTTAAAATGGAAGGAAAGAATTGTTTTGGAAAATAACAACTACATTTCACAATTATATGCAGTCTGAATGGGCTGAAGTGGTGAACTTTTTGGCTGCCTGCATGCTGGAGATAATTCCTCCACACAGTGGGTCACACAGTGGAAATCTCAGAGCAGACCCCAGTACTATTGTCATAGAATCATGGAATCATGGAATCATGGAATGGTTTGGGTTGGAAGGCACCTTAAAGCCCACCCAGTTCCAAACCCCTGCCATGGGCAGGGACACCTCCCACCAGGCCAGGTTGCTCAAAGCCCCATCCAGCCTGGCCTTGAACAGCTCCAGGGCTGGGGCATCCACAGTTTCTCTGGGCAACCTGTGCCAGGGCCTCACCACTCTTACTTTGAAGAATTTCCTCCTAACTTCTAATCTAAAACTCCACTTTCTTTTTTTTTTTTTTAAAAAAAAAAAAAAAAAAAAAAAGCCCTCTTGTCCTGTCTTTATCTGACTGAGAAAAGAGTCCCTCTCATCTTTTTGATAAGGCCCCTTAAAGTACCAAAAGGTCAAAATGAGGTCTCCCCGGAGCCTTCTCTTCTGTAGGCTGAACATCCCCAGCTCTCTCAGCTTTTCTTCATAAGAGAGGTGCTCCAGCCCCTTGATCATCTTTGTGGCCTTTCTCTGGGCCCATTCTAACAGCCCCACATCCTGCTTGTGCTGGGGTCCACAGACCTTGATGCAGCACTCCAGATGGGGCCTCACAAGGGCAGAACAAAGGGGGACAATCACCTCCCTGCACCTGCTAGACACTCCTCTGTTGATGCAGCCCAGGATGCAGTTGGCCTTCAGGGCTGCAAGCACACACTGCTGGCTGATGTCAAGCTTTTCATCCACCAGAAACCCCATGTCATTCTCTGCAGGGCCTCTTTCAATGAGTTCTTCACCCAGTCTGTCCTCCTGTCTGGGATTGCCCCAATCCAGGTGCAGCACCTTGAACTTGGACTTGTTGAACCTCATGAGGTTCATGTGGGCCCACTTCTCAAGCTTGTCCAGCTCCCTTTGGATGGCATCTCTTCCTTCTTTGGTATCAACTGCACCACTCATTTTGGTGTCATCTGCAAATTTGCTGAGGGTGCACTCTATCACATTGTCTATATCTCTAATTAAAATATTAAACAGCACCGGTCCCTAGACAGATCCCTGAGGGACACCACTCATCACCAGCCTCCACCTGGACACAGAGACAGCAACTCTCTGGGTTCTCCATCCATTTTTGTCCACTGAATATTCTATCTGTCAAACCCATATCTCTCCAATTTAGAGAACAGGATGTCATGAGGAACTGTCTCAAAGGCCTTACAGAAGTCCAAGTAGATGATATCGGTAAGTCTTCCCTTCTCAACTGATGCGGTCACTCCATCACAGATAGCCATCAAATCAGTCAGGCACAATTTGCCCTTGGTGAAGCCATGATGCCTGTCTTGGATCACCTCCTTATCTTGCATGTGCCTTGACATTGCTTCCAGGAGGATTTTTTCCATGATCTTCCCAGGCATAGAGGTGAGGCTAATCGGTCTGTAGTTCCACAGGTCCTCCTCTCTACCCTTTTTCAAAAATTGGAGTGATGTTTCTCTTCTTCCAGTCACCCGGGACTTCACCTGATGGCCAGGACTTTTCCAATATGATGGAGAGAGGCTTGGCAACTCCATCAGCCAGTTCCCTCAGGACCCTGGGATGCATGGCATCAGGGACCATAGATTTGTGTATGTTGAGTATCATTAGGTGGTCTCAGATCCAGTCTTCACTCACAATACAAAGGACTTCACTCTTCTGGTTCCTATCTTGAGGTTCAGGAACTTGAGAGATTCAAGAAGAGCTACTGCCAGTGAAGACGGGCAAAAACAATGCTGAGTGCCTCGGCCTTCTCCATGTCTACTGTCAACAGTTTTCCCATCCTATTTATCAGAGTGGGTACACTCTCATTAGTCTTACTTTTCAGGCTAATGTACCTGTCAAATCCTTTCTTATTATTCTTTGCATCCCTTGCCAAGTTCAACCCCAACTGTGTCATGGCTTTCCTGATCCCATCCCTGCACACCCAGACAGCATCCCTATATTCTTCCATGTGTCCCTCCTTCCACTGCCTTTGCATTTCCTTCTTACACTTCAGTTTGACCAACAGGTCCTTACTCATCCATGCCAGTTTCCTGCCTTCCCTGCTTGTTTCCTTACATGTGGGGACAGAGAGCTTTTGCGCATTAAGTGTCCTTAAAGAGTACCACTGCAGTCTAGGGCTGTTGCATTGCTTTCCACTTGAAATAACAGTCTTTGTCAGAACTAAGGAAAATTGCTTATTTTCAACATAAAACACCTAACAGTAGGACTGAGCAAACAAACTTTGCATGCAAATCAATTGCAGCCAGATTTCATGCAGGGAGAAAATCCCAGTTTATCCAAAGCTTTCACTTTTGTAATCTCCTGGAGTGTTTTGTATCATTTTATGGCAGCTTCACACAATTTTCATGATGTTAACTGCTGTAAAGTGAACTAAAGCTATTACAGAAATGACCACACCAACATAAAGAGCTCTAACCTACAGCTGCTTCTCTGAGAAAATTACTACCCTCCACAATGTCACGTGTCCCATCACCTTGTCCACTTTGCTGTTGAGGCATACTATGGAGATATTAAAGAAATGTCTTTGTTTGAGTCGTGAAGAATGAATCAAGGAAAACTTTACTTTTCCAGTCTACTTATAAAGAAGAAAAGTTTGTGTTTTAAAAGTCTTCAGCAAAAGATGAAAATAACAGTTTAACCTGTAGGAAATTGAGCCTTTCAACTATTACTGCAAAACCCGGAGCATCTAAAAAGAAGGAAAAACTTGCTGGGATTTTGTTTTATAAAACTTTGCTTTCTGTTTCCTTCCCTTTTCCTCAAGTTTCATTGAAGCTAAGATTTTCAAGTCGATGGTCTTTTAACAGGAGAAAAGTCAGCAGTCCAGACCTAACTGACACCTCCCTGATAACTTCATGCTGGATTTCCATTTCGACTAACTTGAATGACTGCTGAAATTACAGTCTTTTGTTCTATTGAGATGACTTGTTTCTTATTTCTGAGGTTCTTTAGCGATATTTTACTCCTTTATGTTAAGTTTTTGTACAGTAAATATACAGGGCTGTTGTTATTATTCCCTGAAGAAACAGTTGTGTACAGATTTGAGGCCATTTTTGCTGCTTTTTGTCATTATATGTCACTGCCCCTATTGTCAATCTGTGCACATTTATAGATATATCACAATATAAAAACCCCTCTGCAATCACCATAATTTTGCTCTTCCTCCTATCAAAGTATCCAAATCAAAACAACTACTTCAAAACAACAGGGTAAGAAATTTAGAAAGAGAAATCAGAGAGCTTTGATTGGAAGGTTTCGTACCCAAAATGGAAGAGAAGTGTTATTCTGAAAGTGTGAATTTTGTGAGATTTTACTGTACAGAACAAAAAAAGTACTGTTCAAAAAGAAGCAGCATCATGTGGCATTCCAGTATTTAGGCTAGATGTGCACAGTGCTATGACATTGACCATGAGCAGAAAGCTCAATAAGCTTAAACAAATAAAAGCAGCACTGTTGTGCAGCTGTCTGAAACATATTAACAGAAACATTTGTTTCTGCTAATAAAAACGTATTATTTCTAGACTGCTTAAGCTCCAGTGACTGCAGCATATATACAGAAAAGAGCCAGTAGCTATTTTTCTGTGTTAGACTGCATGACAATAGCTTGAACAGAGAAAAAAAAAAAATACAAGGGGCAACTCCTCTTCTTATGAGGTTGTATTTTTTTTTCCATGGTGGATTTTGCTGACTTTCTTTTTCCCAACTTGAGTGGTTCCCCACATATTTTAGACAGACTAACTGGTTATTTCTTGTATTTGACAGTGAATCCATGACAGAGTCAGGGAACTAGTTTGGGGGGGAAATCTTGGAAATCTTGAACTGGGTCCCTCCAAAACTGCTGCTTCACTTTCCTTTCCTCCTGCTCTCTAGTATTGCAGTCCTTACTGCTATCACAGCAGTAAAATAGTAAACAAGTTTCTTCTACAAAAGAGATGGATGGGAATTAAAATATTTAAATTGCCCAGCTGTCCACAGGGACCTCATTAGTACCCAGTTTGCCTGTGAAAATACCACATTTCAGAAAGCCATCGTGTTATTACCTCACTTGCAATACAAACACTGCTGTGCCATGACACTACATGAACCCCAGAAAACCTGTTGCAAACAGATTCATCTAGATTAACTGCACAGCAGGAAAGGAGCCCAAAAGCTGACAATAACTGAATTGGTGACAAGAAAAATAGAGCTCGATTCTACCAGTTTTTACTTTTTCAAGGGGCCTCTTCTCATGCAGCTGGATGTAGTGACCCCAAAGCAACTTATTCACCTAGGAACTGAGCACTTCCTCCAGAAAAAAAGAAGAAAAAAAAAAAAAGAAAAAAAAAAAAAAAAAAAAAAGCTTTATTGGTCTCATAAATCAAGATGATATAAAATATGGTTAACAATATTTTTAATTCCTTAATTTCAGTATTTTGAAGACTTATATTAAAAACATTAAAATGAGATATTCAAAGATGACTAGCTTTGGCCTATGTCTGTTCCCATCACTACCTGAGTGCTAACTGACTTCACAAGAAAGAAAATCCTAAGGGGGATAGAGCTAAGCCTAATTTTTGTGCTTTCCTATTTGGTCATTCAGAAATGAAAATTAAAGACGGATCCACATGCAGAAGGCATAGAAACTAGCTGCTGTTCAGTGACCACGGGATACTTTTAAAATTCACATCCCAAGTATTCATTTGAATTAAATCTTCAAAACTTTTCATGTCATAAAATTTTCAGTCCAATGAATAATTCTGGTTATAAAATGGGAGCCTAGAAAAACTTGCAGGTAACTTCTGGATTTAGTGAGATGAATATATGTCATGTAAAATGAACTCTCCTCTATCTTCCACACTGTTGGTGTAGATATGCTTCTAAAGTGAATATTCCTTTTCTCTAGAGAGCTTTAAAAGGACAGGGCAGAAGATTTAGATCTAGTTTAATCTCTCCCACAGAGGAACATTCAGGCATAAGCAGAATGACACTTGCAGGTAGACCACTGCTGGTGAACACCATTCTAACCAGACTTCAGCCATCTAAAAATTATCTGTCTGCCTCAAGTTAAAGATTTGTATTTTAAGGCCAGAAAAGGGCACTTCATAAGTATTGCTCCATCCACCCCTCCTTGACACGCACCTTAGGACAAGATATAATATTTTTTTCATCCCCCACTGACAAGAGAAACTAAACAGCTCACCCAGACATCTGAATTTCTAGGCAGGTGAGATGAATCTTAGCCTCTCTGTTCATTCACAGTAGATTTAACTTGTGCAATTTCCTTAGTGATATAATATCAGGCCTGAATTTGCATCTCCAAGCTTCGGGATTGCACAGTAAAATGCAAAAGGGGGGCTTTGAAGACATCACTTCAAAAGAGCTTTAAAGAGCTTGAATTATTTTTCCTGCCACTAACTTCCCTTGATTTCCCACCAAGACCCACAAAACTTGAAAAGGCTGCCTATCTTGTCTGCATGTTTAATATATTCCTCTCCCCTCCAAAGCATCTGTATCATATGCAGAGAGAAATGTGTTTTTATAAACAACTCAGCAGTCAGCAGGAGGTGAGATGATAGCTAGCTGGTGAGGCGCCAGCTAAAGACAAGATATTCCAACATTATAAGAGATGGAGTCAGATGAGCATAACTCCAGGAGGGTTTTGATTTTTATCTTAATAGTTCTCTTTCCCTGCATGGTTTTGAGAAAAACACCACAAGAAGAAGAAAAAACTCCAGTGTGAGACAAGTATTTTTTTCAGTATTGTTCTTGTAGGAAGAATATGATCCAGAAGTTTTTATAGTTTACCTGGCCTGTTGGTCAGACAGAATAGATAACAAAAAATTGATTCCTACTACTTCTGTTAGATTGTTTTCCAATTTGTCATGTTAATAATATTAAAGAAAGCCAAATCAAAAAGCAAAAAAGACTTTTCTTTTTTTAAAAAAAAAAATAATAATAATAATAAAAAACCTGCAATTAAAGATGTAGACTTAAAAGCAAAAGCAGTTTTTATGTCTTTCATATTCACAGGATCCTCAACCTGGCAGAACAAGGCAGAAAACAAATGTTGAAAAGGACATCTTGGGGAGAGCTTCAAAGAATACATTCTTTTACAATCTATGCCATGTCATTTACATATTTTTACAAATCCTGTGTGCGTGTACACACGTATCATCCAAAACATTTGGAATACTTCATCCTATTGGCAAAACATTTGCTCTTTTACATTTACATCATTTTTCACTGACAACCGTACAAACACCCTATCTCAAGCAGATCTCAGAAAATTTCACTTCACAGAAGTTTTCAGATAACATCCTTGACTTTCAGCATCAATAAGTTTTTTTCATGTCTTCTAAAACCATTCTGGTCACAGAAATTAACTAGATTTTACTGCCAAGTAAATGTAAACGGTAATGTAAAATGTAATAACAACAACAACATACATTTTCATCACTGTCAGTAATTTTACTCTATTTTTAATACATTGTTTAATGAAGCTCCCAACCAGCTAGATCTCTTCTGATTCACCTACACCACTAGTGATAAAAATCTTCATAGTTTCAAGTCATAATTTGGTATAAAATCCTAGAAAATAAGAATGAGTGATGTGTACTTTAATATATGTATATTTAATTCCAGCCTGGACATCTGAATTGTCCTTGGGACATCCCATATTAGGGCTGAGGAAGAGGAGGCGTACTGCAGTGTTCTCACCACTATTCCTCTCTGGTCTCATACATTTCTCAGGGGACTTCAGAGGACTTACCGACATTAATGCCTCTGCAAACAAGAGAAAAGCAAATGCTATTTTTCTTCAAACAACCTTTTTTCTTCATCCATATCTCTGACTTCAGCACTTTACCAAGATAAACAGCCTCATTACTGATAAAGGTGGCGGTGTTTGCTTGGGTGGGAAAGAAATGAGAGTGGGGACAGAACAAACATCAAGCCAGTTTAGCCACTTAGTTTTAATCCTATTATCTCTTCCACTCATTCTCCTCTGCTGCAAGATAACATATCCTACTAAAAGTAATCCAGCTCTCTCTAATTTCCTCTGTCATATTGGGGATAACACAAGGTTTCTGCGCTACTTCAATTGCACTCAATTTCTCTTTCAAAAAAGGAAGTGGGACTTGGTTGGTGTAAAGTCTTGTACTGCAAGATTAGCTTCCACATTACAAGAGATAAAGTGGATAGATGCTGTGGTCTAACCCTGCACGCCCAGGTACCTCGCTGGTGGGGCAGCACCAGAAGCTGAAAGTCCTTGGCTCTGTGCAAGGGCTGCTCTGCAACATCTAAACATTGGTGTGTTATCACTATTATTGTCATCAAAAATACAAAACACAGCATCATATGAGCCTCTATGAAGAAAATTAACTCTATCCCAACCAAAACCATGTCACCAGAAGAGAATGGTGCACTTACAAGGAAATGGTTGCAAGGTGAAGGTGCAAGTTAGGCCTGAGGAAGTGCTTGATTCACCTCTGTCACAGTGTGCCCTTGGGGAAATCACATGATTTCATTCTGCAAACATGCAATTGTAATAGTTCTTACAGCACATGCAGGGTAATATTTTAAGAAGGCTCTATTCTTATTAAAATAAACAGGCTTTTTATTAAAGCCACTATTTAAAGGGGTGTTTCAGATCCAAGTATTGCTGCCATGTAGACATAGATTGATTATTATTTTCCTGGTGTTTTTTCAAGCAGTTCCCTTTTAGCATCTGTGCTTTCTTTCAGAAATCTATGCTGCTCAGAGAATGAACTTTAAATGTATGAGGCATCTCTGTGATTTATCTGTTGAGATTATCTGTTGATTTCTATCACTTTGCTCTTGCCCTTCAAAGTGCCCTGATAAAAGATATTACTTGGGTCTCAGTACCTTCCAGAATGGTATCTTCTGCCTCTTAGTTTCCCCTCTGTAAAATGTGTATCCTCATGCACCAGACCCAGTACAATACTCTCCGAACTTCAATTAATCACAATTATGTGGACTGTAAACTCTTTAAGACAAGATCTTTGCTTCTTACTCAATGGTGGAACTGTGATATGAAAAGGTCCCTAAGTTTGGCTGATCCTGTGCTACTCGTACATATATATTTCTAATATTTATTAAAGGACATGTGAACTCCCAAGGGCAGATAGTAAATAGGAGGGGAGAAGAGCAATAAAGATCATCAGGATAAACTAACAAAGTGAGATTCACTGTGAGATTCAGAAAGAATAAAATACCCAGATATTGAATGGGGCAGAGAAATTTGGAAAGTCCCAGTAACAGAAGAGATTTACTGGGGCTTGATGATAAAAGCTATATGATGATAAAACAGACAAGCAAACATAGCAATCTTAGATGCCATGTGCAGCATAAAATATTTTTCTGAATGCCAGTGCAGCAAGTGTAGCTGGAATACTGAAGGCATCTGTAGGCAATTTATCAGAAAGCTATTGGCGATAATGGAGGGAATTCACAGAATAGTTAATATAATTAGAGGGCAGGAAGGATAGATTGCTAGAAAAGATTAAAAGAGCTACAGCATAGATAGCCATAGCTGTACTAAGGAATAGGATAGGATAATAAGGAATTCATCTGCTTGTCATTGTTAATCTTGGCGTGTCCTGCCGAATTTCCAAGCTGGGTTTAAAACAGAGTTTAAAACAAGCAAGCAGCACAGACAATATTGTGCTTTCATTGCCTGAGAGCTGAAATTTTTTTCTTGTTTTAGATCTGACAATGATCCCACACAGTGAAATTCTTGGAATGTACTCGTGGCCTCTTTCCTTCTTCAGCTACATCCATTTCTAACCAGTCAGCACAAAGACCAGAAGTGGGATTGTAGAGATTCGTAACAGGAATGATAAGCTCGGTATGCATGCAGTGGGAAGGCAAATGTGTGTGTGTGTGTAAGCAATGGAGAAAGAACAGAACAAGCGTTAAAGCGGTGTCCTGTCCTGATAGCAAACACCATTCCCAAGACATTGCTCCCAGGACATTGCTCCCAGATGCCCAGTTGAGAAACTTGTTGTGGATGTGACTCCCACATGGCTTTTACTCTGATAAGAGCACAGAGCACAAATGATCTGTCAATGGAAGATATTGCAACCCAACACCAGGAAGATGGCAACACAGTGGCAGTATGTCACATATGCCATTTCTGTTCCTGTTAATCCATCAAGAAAGCAGATACGTATCTCAAACATGGAAAAACACACCATGAGCACCAACCTTGACCAACATTTAGGAAATGTGAAACAAGGAAGATTTTAAAGCATTATCACCCCACTGATAATGATTACAAATCTCCCAGTCTCTCATGATTTAGGGCCTTCACTGAAGTTTTACTCAAAAGGCCATTTCTTTCCCCTGTAGGGCATTAGAGCAACGAACAAGAGTACCTCTAAATGTATCACTGCTACTCAAACTCAGACAAGGAAATAGCAATTGCTGGTTGATGCTGTATATCTTCAATAAAACTAAAATGATGGTCAGTATGCAGCAAGAGACAGTTGAGTTATTAGCTTCAGTGGCATCTCCAGCTGTGTTTTGAAGAATCCATGCCAAACAGTGTGAGACTGTTGTTAATTTGACAAACACAAATAGAAAGAAACAACAACAAAAAAAAAAAAAAAAAAAAAAAAAAACACGTTCCCAATCCTCCCTGAAATTCTAAATTATTCTTTCAAATTATCTCTAAGATGAAGTTGTCCATCTAATACATCAAAATGCAATACCCTCAGCCTATGAATTTAGTTCAGCACACAGCGAATCACCCTGATTTTTCTGAGGTAAAAATGCAAATACACAGCAGTTTGTCAGGTCAGTTCCATAAATATTCCTTCAGTTCATCTAGGTAAATACTATCTTCATTATCTAACATAGCGACCAGTGCCTCCGGTCAGAGGGTTAGGAGCAAAATGCAGTCATTAACTGCCACGCCGCTGCTACCTCTGCTGACTTCTGACCTTAAAGTCAAGGCAGGTTTGCCTGCCTTGGTGCTTAGAAGTCAGTGATTAAGTGAATGGCACTCTTCCTTCTCACTCTGAACCAGTGCCCTGCTTGTGGTGGGAAGGAGTGCTTGACTTCTGAAGGTGCCAGTTGTTGGACAAGTCATAACACTGAGGTCCTGACCATTTGCTCATTAAGTAGCACTTCTTGAAAGAACATCTTAAACTCCTTCTGAAAAAAAAAAAAAAAAAAATAAAAAAAAAAAAAAAAAAGATCACATCTTCCCTAACCATATTTGTTTATAATTTCATCTGGGTACCACTTTCTTGTCCACTTTGTTCCTTAAAGCCCCTGTGTAAAGCCTCTTACCTGATTGAACTGACAACCACAATCTAAAGAGCAAAAACACAGTGGTAGGAAGTTTTATGACCTACGTTCCCTATGGATCACCACTATACCAATTACACAGGATTGCTCATTCAGATTATTAACTGGTGCACAGCAGCTGAGAGCGTGCTTCATTTCACCGGCAGCGATGTATACTACTCATTGTAATGCTGTCCAGAACCTGCAGTGTGAAAGTCGCTACAGGAGAGCAGTGACTTTAAAGAGGTATTATGACTATGCTTCATTTTTGCCCAACTAGAGAGACCAATGAAACAAAGCTTCATTAAAAGACTTCATTGGGTATTTAAATATTTTTTAGCTCTCAGCAAATTCAAGGCAAGACTTGGAGGTTAGGATATTACTGATAAGTACATGGATCACTCTCTGGCTTCAAGGGCAAGAGGCATGGCACAGCCATCCACGCAGTGAACCTCTCTTCCACTCCAAAACAGCATGGTCTCATCCACTCTGCCTAATGCAAAGAGCTGAGGCATTGTTTGGGGGAGCATTAGATGGCATTAACCAAAACCACAGCAGGAACTCTGCAAGAAGTGGAATGGTATTGACATTGACAGAACGCTGCTGAAGTCCATGCACTGGCTCTCTTATTTTATGTCTATAGATAAAACCTGTCAAAAAGAGGCCCGTATTTCCAGTGTGTTATGCCCTGGGAATGTATGCACACTATAGGCTGAGAAGAATTGTAACTCCAGGGAGCAGCCTGGGAGCTTTAAGTTCATCAGCAATAGCCTACAAGGAAAAAAAAAAAAAAAATGAAATAATAAATAAATAAATTGACTCAAAGTGAAACCAACTGGCATTGAAAGTTTAATTAAACTCAAATTTCCAGGTAACTGGAAATTGTGGTTGTCAGCCAAATCTAGTTTGATACTGTTCCCTGCTAGGAAGAAGACAATATTAGTGCTAGCAGTACACTAAAGCTTGCAAATGAGTTTAAGTCATGCAAAGAAACAACTTCCAGCTGAGACAAGTTTGACCTAGGTCAATGCAGGAAAAACTCCCATTAGTCTGCCTTCTAAATGAGAAACCTGCTTCAGGCTCAACTGCAGTAATAATTCATAGCCTGTACAGTCAGTCCAGCCACCATACGGAGGTGAAAATGCACCGTGGCTAAAGCCACCTATTAGGTATAAATGTATGTGCACAGCTCTTCTGCCAAGCCTTCATTGGCATCCACAGGGGCAGGATCAGTTTCTGGGGTCTCAAGCAAAATGCTGACTTGAACCCTACCAAGAAACCTGAGAACATTAAATGAAGCTCTTTAATTAGTCACTAAGTCACACTTCTTCACTTGTAAGTGGCAATTCAGATGGCTAAAAATAACAGTGTTTTATTTGTAATATAAAAGAAAAAGGAAACAGGAAGAGACAGGGGACAGTACAAATAGTCAGCTGTTCCTTTTCCAAACAGTCCTCAAAACTCTTCTCTCACACTTTTTGGCAAGGCAATTGCATCTCTTGATGACACGCACGGCTGCATCCAGTCTCCTGTATGTCTCACCTATAGTTTGTTTATGTCATGTTTCTGTAGTTTCCAATGTTGAATTAAATCCATGAAATACTTATTATTTATTTATTTATTTTTATTACCACAGATGGAATACTTCAGCATCCAAGATTTAGCCAAAGGAGCTTTAAATGGCTGTCATAGCATCCTCACTTTTCATAACAGTGTCACTCTGTACCTCTTTCACATAGACAAGACTCTGTGGGGAAAAGGCAGGACAACTATAGTAATGCCTGCAATTGTATTATTTTCTTTGGAATAAAACAATGAAATTTTTACTTAGTATTGATCTAGTTTATCCTCTTCTCCAAATTTTAGATTACTGTGTGAAAAATAATAAAAATTTTGAAATAGTTGACTGAAAACCAGAAGTATCACTGTATAATAAAATCTCAGTGCCACATGGGAGGGGTAGCTGTGTTGTCTCAAGACCCCATCTCACCCATGGGACAATGACCCCCAGTTTAGATTATGGAGTAGGGTGAACCCTTGGCAAATTCACAGACAACATGACACTGGGTGACCCACCAGAGGGACGTGCTGCCATCCAGAGAGGCCTTGACAGGCTGGGAAGCTGGGCTGAACTTTGTGAAGTTCAACAAGGAGAAGTGCAGGGTCCTGCAGCTGAGGAGGAACAGCCTCAGGCACCAGGACATGCTGGGGGGCCACACAGCTGGGCAGCAGCACTCAGAAAAGAACCTGGGGGTCCTGGTGGGCACCAGGCTGAACGTGAGCCAGCAATGGGCCTTGCTGCTAAACAGGCTCATGGTATTCTGGTCTCCATGAGGCAAAGTATCACCAGCAGGCCAAGAGGATTAATCCTTCCACTCTACTCAGCGTTGGTGAGGCCACACCTGGAGCAGCATCCAGTTCTGGGCCCCCAAGTACGAGAAAGACCTCAGGACACTACAAAGAGCCCAACAGAATGCTATGAGCCTTCAGGGAACTGGAGGACATCTCCTATGAGGAGAGTCTGAGAAAGCTGGGACTGTTCAGTCTGGAGAAAGGAGAATTTTCTTTGAAAATCAGTTTTGATGGAATTTCTTATAGCACATTCGTCTTAGTCTTCTAAACCATTTTTCTTCCCTTGCTTGCCACCTCATGCCTGTGCACAAGTCTTTCTCAAGCCTTCAACAACAGTAAAAAAGAGTGAGACTTTCTTTAAATTTCTGCATAAATATATATCCAGCCACTCTCCACAATGGGGAAGGAAGTACAGAAGCTGTACAGCTGCACTTCTGTCACCACCTGATACAACATGCACCAGGCCCTGGGTCATTATGCATGGGAGGTCTACAGCCCCCTTTTCGCTCAGAGTTTTTTCTCAACCCATTTCCAGCATAACAGCTGGCAATAACAGAAGACTTGGAGAAAGCAAAATATTCTGGCAAATGAAAAAGTGAACTGGATACAAAAGAAAGGGTTATCTTTGCTGAACATTCTCCAGCTAGCTTTGGATATGTAATTAAATATGAGAATGCATCTCAGTATTTCCTCTTGTACAGCAGGCTACATGGCAGCTGAACAAGATTGCATTGGTGTGATTTGTACTTTACTGTCTTCATCCAGCAGGACCAGAAAACTAACCATCCTTCTTGGTTTAGCTACTCATATGCTTCAAGGGTAATGCCACACATGATGCATTTTTGCTACTTACGGTCCAATTATCAGTGACAGAGGGAAAATCTTTGCAATTCTGCCAGGGCTATTCTGTGTCTTCACATCCAAAGAAAATTAACCACTCAACGGCAACTCCTCATATGTCCATGTTTGGGGAGCTTAGAGTTATGGAATCATAGACCATCCGGAGTTGGAAGAGACCCACAAGAATCACTGCGTCCAACTCCTGGCTCCACACAGGACCACCCAAAAATTAGACCATGTGTCTGAGAGCATTGTCTGAACACTTCCTGAACTCCAGCAGCTCAGTGCTGTGACCGCTGCCCTTGGGAGCCTGTTCCAGTGCCTGACCACCCTCTTAGTGAAAACTTTTTCCTAACACCCAGCCTGACCCTCCCCTGTCCCAGCTCCATGCCTTTCCCTCGTGTCATGTCACTGTCCTCGGAGAGCAGAGCTCAGCTCTTGCCCCTCCACTCCCCTCATTAGGGAGCTGCAGGCTGCCATGAGGCCTCCCCTCGGCTTTCTCTGCTCTGGGCTGAACGAACCCAGGAACCTCAGCTGTACCTCATACATCTTCCTGTTTAGACCCTTCACCATCTTTGTAGCCCTTGTTTGGACACTCTGTAATAGGTAGTCAAGAGATAAAGGAAGCAGCACCAAGGAAGTGGCACAGCTTGCTTTCTCCATTGCAGAAGTCCTTTATTGCTTGACACCAGCTGTGAAAGACTATTATACAGGGCTCATGGCAACACTGTGATCTGGTCTAATATTGTCCCTCTGGCTTACTGTGCTTAAGAAAACTATTAGTGACTGTTGTGTGGATCCTGAATCATTAAAGCAAGTTCTTTATATGCTATTTGGATTGAGTAGCCAAAGAGAGACACACAGGAGATGGTCTTTATTGAACATCTCAGTAAAGTTTCAGCACATGATGGGCTTCTCAGCTATCTAGTCCTGTTACACCTGAATTGCAACACAGAAAATAGAGCTAAGGACTTCAGGAGTCTTCAAGGATAACCATCTATTAGGGGGATGTATATTTTTATCTAATGGTATTTAAGTACTAAAATTGGAACTTAGGACATAATGCCTTTGGGATAGATGTCCCTTAGTCCTTCCATGGCTCTGTTTTCAATATTTAGTTATAAAAACCTTAACCTAAACCTTAGACCAGACTATACATGCATCTAGAATCCATACCTTTACCCCAGGCCCTGCCTATCCAGTCCTTATCCCCAACCTTGTGTTTCTCTGGATTCTGTTCTCTACCTACTCACTGGCTAGTCCAGCTTGAAGTTCAGTGGCAAATCACCCACATACACAGACAGAGAAGGGAGTAAGGTCACACAGAAAATAGATACAAATAGAGTTCAATAAGAAGGTAGGACAGATTGCAATGATCATGATAATCTTGTTTCCTGTTTTTTAATAGATAAAAAAATCTAGCTGAATCTCTTCAAGGTTATACTTGAGTGGCTCCATCAGTTACACGATGATTGGTGGCTTAAGAGGCCTGGTCTTTGTTATGGTCTCTATTATCTATGTTACAGTTTTGTATTTGTGTGTTTAATTTATGATTTTTCCTGTACCTTGTCTTTTTCTTTTCTACTAAATATTAACCAGATGGCTTTGCAAACTAGTTACCATTGCAAATAACACATATGAGGGGACACTAAAATATTATAAATTATCTTTCTGTAAGCTAATGACATTTTTCCACTACCCCCCATGTCACTTTTATGTTTTGCACAACTAGGACACTACAGCTGACAGTTGCTAGAGATCTCACAAGCTACCTTTAAATGTGACCAAAGCAGGCCTATGTCACAGGTTCAGTATTGGCACATGGTAACAGCATTAATCACTTGCAGTCTTTGACATTACTTTTGCCCAGGGCAACTAACACTCTCCCAGAAAAAGTTCAGACAAAATCTGGAATGTAGCACAAGCAAAAGGGCCATTCCCAATGGCACTTTGGCAGCAGGTATGATATTACAGCAAAAATAGAGTTTGGGTGAATGCATACAATACTGTGTGGCACCAGTTCCCCTGTAGGTCAGAGAGTGGGTCTTGACCCATTTAATTTACTGATGTAATTACAGAGAGAAAGGCCAAATCTTGGCAGCCAAGTTACATAATTACTTGCATTGGTATACACTTCCAACAAAAATCCCAGTTTTACTGTTCCCATGACAAAGATTAATGATTAAATCATTTGACATTTGGAGCTCTGATATGCAGAAGCCAGAGAAAAACATACCAAAATCATCGCCTCAGACACACCTCTCTTATTCACAGGTACTGATTACTTGAAGTATTTTTATCATTTTATTTACAAGTAGCAACTCAGAAAATGAACATATCTTTTTCTTTTCTTTGCTGCAATGATAGTATCTTTAAATAAAACCTTGGAACCTTCTTAGGTCTAAGAGCATGGAATTTCATATATATTATGTGTCAGCTTCAGAGTTTACCTGTGTCGATAAGCTATTCCCTTCATGCTGGGAAGAAGCGGTGTTTATGCATATAATTCACCGTAAGACCCACATCATACCATCTGGCAATTTCATAGCCTTCCATAGCCTGCTATTCCCAGCCAGAACTTCTTTGTGGGGATGTCAAGCTCTAAGATCTTTCTTTTAACCCACCATTTTCTGTAGAATCTCAACTACTCCTTGAAAAGACAGCACAGCTTGTTGGCCATATATCGCACAAACTTGAAGGCAGTCAGTGTGAGCTAAGACAAAACTGATTTGTGAGCCAGCTAGTCCTGTGTTAAAATATAGACAGTCTAGACAGTCACATTTATGAATTTTAGCCATAAAGGACATACTTTTATTTATGAATCTTCAAATGTGACTAAGACATTCCTAAATAAAGATAAATGGGGGGAAGGAAGGATATCAGGTATCAAACAAGATATCTGATAAGAGCAACCAGTATCCATATTGTAAGGAAATGATTGAAATGTCTCTATTTTGCTTTGTAATTTTGAAATGCTACATGAAATACATGATGGATCTTAGCTATGGTTGTTTCTAATCTTTTTGTGCCTATTTTCTGGAGTATCTTTGTGTGTGGAATAGTTTCTGAGCCAAGTGTCCTAGAAAAATTACAAACATAAGCCCTGACAGAAACACAACTGTCTCCGTTGAGTCAGCTTCTTTGCCCTGCATTCACTGTTTCAGCTTTGCAAGCAGAGGTTTACAGTGGCCACCCCAAAATTATCTCATTCTTTTTTTAACTATCTAGATAGAAAAAGCTTACAGGGATCTCTCTTCTCTATGGAAGCAAAGCATTAAAAAATGCATGAAGAATGATATCTGAGGAGAGGATTATCTATAACTGATTTTACTATGTATGGAAATATGATACTGCATCCAAATAGGGCAATCTTAGCAGGCGAGATTCTCAGATCTCAGATATTCTGACACAAATTGGAAGTAAATCCACTGGCTTCAATTAAGATACATCTGCATAAATGCAATCAAAATAGAATCAAAATCTTAACTCCTGTCTAATGACTTCCAAGACACAGTACGCAGATCAGAAAGGTAAGGACTTGCTCATTGCTTTAGAGATTTCCCTTCTAACTACTTAAGGTTCCTTTTTTAACAGGAAGAGTTAACTATGGAAATCAGAATCAAATGCATGTGTCTTTTACTCTAGCCTTATTTGAGGAAGTTTAAAATACTCAACATGTAGACAAAGATGTCTACACGTACTTTGAACAAGTAGTCATGGATCAGTGCAGTATCAGCTTCACACTGTTACAATCATTGATTATGTCCTCTTCAGGTAGCTCCTAAAACCTCAATCTCAGTTCACAGAGGAACCTACATAGTTCATCGGGTTGTTCAAGCAACAATGATGCTACATATATTTGACCTCTATAAAAGCCTAGAATAAACTGAAAGCTGCGTACCCACCCGTGTCTGAAACACCAGCACTCTTCTGTGAGTCTGGATCAACAGAACTCAAGGCCAAAGTCCATTGAAGAGAGGACCATACTGGTCAGTAATTAAGCCAACATTCAGGCCTTTACTGACCAGTAGAACTGGGTAAGAAGTAATAATTTTCCAGCATGACACAGTTAATGTGCTGTTAGAATACAAGCACAACATAATATATTAACCTATACCCATTATTATTTCTCTTGTATATATATTTTTTTTCAGTTGACAATTTTATTGGCATTGACTTGATATTTTCTTACAAATCATTAATAAAGATTCCATATGGCACTAAGGAGGGAGATGATTCCTTGAGACCCCCCTGTATGGAACAAATCATGATATTTCTCTATTTATAATAACATTTTGAAATATCTCTTCTGAAGCCCTCAGCATGTAGCACAGATCTCCAAGTTCAAAAATTAATGTGCCATGTTAGGAGATGCCTGATAAAGCTGTAATGACATTGCAGTAATAAATATGACAGATTTTACATACCAAGAAGAGTACCTGGAAGACAAGAACTTAGCCAATGAATTATCTAGTGTATTAGACAAGGGCTTACATGTATTCTTAGTAGTGGATAAACTGTGTGTTTTTTCCTGTCAGGTGCTTCAGGATCCCAAAAATATGAATGTGGATAAAGACGACAAGATGAGACCATTGCCTTTCCAAGTATAGTTGTTCCTCCTCCACTGTCAGTAGAGGAAACTCAGAACTACTTTGCAGATGTCTTTTCACAGGTTTGAGCCCAGAAATGGGCATTGCTTGTCTGTAGAAATATAATAGTTGTAACAGTAAGGAGGGATGAAATGGGTCCATTAAGAATGCATCTATGAATGCAATTGCATGAGGTATTATCTGAAATTCAGTTTTGTGTACTTTTTTTTCTAAATATCTTCTTATATTTAATGTTTCAGCTTCAACTCCTTAGGGAAAGCAAGAAAATAAAAGTTTTCTTATTTAAACAAATTGAAAAATAATTGTTTGTTTGCTTCAATTCAATAATTCATACAAACTCATACAAAATATGCAATGAAAATAAATAAAAATGTCTACTTCTATGGCATGATACAGCATATCAGCTGGCCAATACGCATAGCTCAACAACTCTCCATTGAGAAACAGCAGCTCAGAGCAACCAAGGACTGGGTCCCAGCACTCATTATTTTCATGTTGAGGTCAAGAGAGGAGCACACCTTTTATTAGCATCCCCTGGTAAAAACATATTGCAGCCTAAGCAATCCAAATGATCTTCAGTGCACGTCTCTGAGCTGGGTTGGTTTTGGCAAAATAAATAACCCAGGAGCGTATACAGCGTACTGCCTCTCAGTCCTCTGGAGCCACAGCTGTTTGATCAGATCTTGTCAGCCCTTTTTAAAGACCTCAGCATCAGAATATACAAGACATTACTCCCAGGAGATTTTACAAGAGCTTATCTAAAAACTAGACAAGAAGCTGAGCCTTTACTACCTCCCCACACCCCTTCCCAAAACAGGATTTCTGTAGCAGTATAATGTGGACAAATTGAGAGTACTAGCACAATTGTACAGAATATCAATCATACTATGACAAACCTTCACACCAGGTTCTTTCCTCAGCCCTTAAGGTTCCTGCAGAAGCAAAAGTCTTGTGATTAAAATTATACGCACTACTGGTCACAGGGGAGACCTTTGTTCGTCTGCACAGACGTTAATTTGCTTAGTAGTGTCTCAAATGACAAAGGAAAAAACATGTCATATAGGTTTTTATTTAGCCCAAATGCTGTTAAATTATTCAGAGCATTACTGAAATATGAGACAACATTCAAGCAGGAAAAAAAAAATAAAATAAAATAAAATAAAATAAATAAATTTTTAAACAGGGAGCATTTTAAACTCTTTATTTGGATGGAATACATCATTCCAGCATAGCCTTTAGCAGTACAGAGGTCAGGATTCCAACCATAATGCTAAACTAAAGTACATTCATTCAAATCCAAACCACCAAGTATAAGAGTGAAAACCTCTAAATAGTTTGTTTCAATCTTACTAAATAATTGATATATTACACAAGACAATATAAATTCTCCCAAGACACTAGTGATACTAAGGATGAATTTACATTGCCTGAAGTGGTAATGGAAGTTAGCCATCTACTCTAGGCTGGTTTTCTGTCTCACCATAGTCAGTAGAAAGAAACAGGTGTTTCCAGATGGTGATTCATTCTTCCTACCTTAAGGGATAATGTGCCCTCTGGAGTTTGATTTCTCTTTTGACTATAGAAAGACTTTTAGTAGCCTAGCCTACTTTTTAGACTATTCATTTAAACTTCCAATGGTCAATATAAACTGATGTAAATCCCATCACACAGAAAATGCCACAATAAATGCAGTAGCTTAATTTAGTGTCCATTGACCAGTTTAATTGGAAGTTTAAGTTATATAGAACTTGACCTGCTACTGAGACTGGAATTAAGTGAAAAACTGAGTTTTCCGGTTAGGTGGCTAAAGCAAAAAGATCTACAAGCAAATAAATGCAAATTCCAGATTTGTTTTAGTTCAATCCAGATCAAGATTTTGAATTTGCTACATATCAAAATAGTTCTTTTAGTTTAAAGAAAATATTTCATTCTGTCATAGGAGGGAATGAACTTTAGAAAAAAAAAATGTGAAAACAGGGGTTCTGTTACTGACTGACCCAGAAAGGGAAAGTAGTGCGTGGGGGTTTCTGCAAACTAAGAGATGTTTTCATTCAAAAGGTCTGGTGATATGTGTGGTTAAAAATGGCGCTTATTTTGCAATGACCACAAGATGTTTGAGTTTAAGATTTGGATGAAAGCTAAAAAGGTAAATAGCAAATCAGGACTCTGGGCTTTAGGAGAACAGACTTGGGCTTAGTTAGGAATTTGTAAGGCAAAATATCCTGGGAAGCTGACACAAAACAGTAAAGTGCCCATAAAGACAAACTGATTTTTAAAGAAAAAAATGTTAAGAACTCAAGAATTAGTGAGTCTGTTGTTCAGAAAGAAAGGGAACTGCAGCAACAGGCCCACTTTGCTCAGCAAAGTGTTTCTTAGTGAACCAAAATGCAAAAGGAGAGCATGCAAGGGAAGCAACAAGGATTACTGGACTCAAAAAGGAAAAAAAAAAAAAAAACATATTGAAATGGATTGAAACAAAGTTAATTTGAGAACAGACACTTCTTAGTGCAGGCTGCTGCCATGTAGAACAGCACTGTTAAATGAGGAATTGATTCTGTGCCCGTTAATTGATCGTGTGCCCTTCCAATTCCACAGCGAAACCTTTGTTAATTTCAGTGCATGAAGAACGAAACAGTAGATTTCATTCCATTTTATGGAAGTCTCTTAAAATAAATGGTAAAAATACATTTTTCTTCAAGTAAGCTAAATCATAGAAACATCTGGAATATGGATCCTTTTTTCCATACTGAAGCCCAGTCTAAAGATACAACAAGTGATAGACTTGCAGTATTGATCTTATCTGAATTCCTGGCTCAAATCAAAATAACTTAGATGAGACAGAGAAAATCATTCATTTTTATAATGATATGACCAGCATGGAATTGAAACAGTTTATAAAAATTATGTCAAAGTAGCCCCATGTGAAACTGTTGGTGAATTTCTCTACAAAATTGTATATTTGTAGTAATTGTTTCATTTGTTGATCTCTCTCTCTCTTTTTTTTCTTTTTTTTCTTTTTTTTAACTTTTCCATTTTGCTAGTGTGACCCACATGTGACATGAGTGAAACTGGATTTCATCTGGACAGGAGATGAAAACACACTGGCCTAATTCCAGTGCACTGTCTTCTGGGAAGAATGGGAAGGGAAGGGAAGGGAAGGGAAGGGAAGGGAAGGGAAGGGAAGG